>NW_026733211.1:255000-275000 GCF_028476545.2 Physella acuta
GCTAGATGAGGGCAGATGTAGCTAGAGCACGGCAGATGTAGCTAGATGAGGGCAGATGTGGCTAGATTAGAGCAGATGTAGCTAGATGAGGGCAGATGTAGCTAGATGAGGGCAGATGTAGCTAGGGCAGATGTAGCTAGATGAGGGCAGATGTAGCTAGAGCACGGCAGATGTAGCTAGATGAGGGCAGATGTGGCTAGATTAGAGCAGATGTAGCTAGATGAGGGCAGACGTAGCTAGATTAGGGCAGATGTAGCTAGAGTAAGACAGGTGCAGCTATAGTAGGGCAGATGTAGCTCTAGAACGTATGTCTACATTGACTTAGTAGCGTAGATCAAGCCACGGCCTAACCGAAATATCTACCGAATCAGTTTTTGCCCAAACCTTACCACAGCCAAGTCGCTTCCAATCTTCCCTACACACTATTAAACTCCTCAAATGCTCATCTTTACAGTCACTCACACACCCATACACCTACTACACACAATAATTCACCTCTCCCAACCCCCTCCCAAGATCGCGATCCTCCGTTTTATCATTTCAAGAGTCGCTCTCTCCAGATAAAAAAAATACACCATTAATTCAAATATCCCGCCATCATTTCGTTGGCTACAAGCTTTGAAACTATAAACATATGGTGGATACTCTTCACTACAAGTGGATGATAGACGAATCTACCGAATTAATTTTTTTTTTTTTTTGCTGTGCAGATTTGAGAAGAGTTTGAAGCTTGAAAAGAAAGATTTGTTTAGAGAAGGTCTTAATGCTAGAGAAGACATTTATTTCGCGAAGAGCTTAATCCTAGAGAATACAGATTTGTTTAGAGAAGAGCTTAATCCTAGAGAAGACAGATTTATTTAGAGAAGAGCTTAATCATATAGAAGACATATCCTAATTTATAAAAGCCCAATGTGCGCACATCTCTCTCTCTCTCTCTCTCTTTCTCTGTCCGCAAAAAATTTTCGCCGGACATCACGTCAGAATCGGCAGCGGTATATGGAGAACTTTTTACGGACTTTTGTTGAAAATAATATGTTAGATGTTTTAAATGTATAACCACAATTTTACTTAAAGAAGAAAAATAAAAATTAAAGGCGTATTCGAATGTAGAGAAACAGTATTATTTATGCAACCGGAAAAGCATTAATATATGTGAAAAAGAACGCATAAAACTGTGACGTCACTATTGCTTATACATTAACTAATGACGTCATCTGCCGTGTTAAGAATGAAAAGAAATGAACTATTTCATTCAAATTTGATTTAGATCTACGTACACTATGAAATGTATACAATACAATTTTTCCGGCCTAAACTCATAAAATTTATTTTATGTATTTGGATTCTAGATCTAGAGATTCTAGATCTAGACTAAATCTAAATCTAAATCTACGCAATAACTAGATCTAGACGTAGACGCTAAGATCTAGATTTAGACTCTAACTTCTCTAAAATCAATTCCAAAAATAAATGTCTATATTAGGACTAAACTATTTCAAGACTTATTTATTTTATACAAAATCTTTGTTTGGAACTGGCTAATTTGGGATAAAAAATTAATTTGAAAGAATAGGCATATTCGCGTAAGTTAAGATTTTAAAATACGTGTTTCATTCTCCGTATTTTATAAGTTGCCTAAATAGCGGAGATGTTAGTGTACATTAAACCACGCAGGTGGTGCGGGTTCGAGACACAGCAAGTCAACTTGGTTAATGTATTATTTTTTATTATGCTCGGGCTAAACTTAAAAAAAAAATTCTTTTAGAAATCTAGATCTAGATTGTCGGGTGTCCGATAGGGCACTTCCCGGCGCCGCAGGCGCTTCAAATTTGGCATGATCTTGCCTTGATGCGACAGAACACGGGGGCCGGTTGGCCGAAAAGTCTACGATGTGGGGGTCAAAACTGACCTCGACTGACCGGTACCTTATATGAGCTATAAATCGAAAAAAAATGTCCACGGAGGAACCTCTTCATAACTCTTGAGGTCGTAGACCGACCTTCGGGCGAATTAATTAAGCATTAAAATTCTCAATGTTTTCGAAAGCCTAAGCGAAGCTGGGCAGCATGCCTAGTTTATTTAGAAAAGAGCTTAATCATAGAGAAGACCGATTTGTTTAGAGCTAGTAGAATTAAAATCTACAATTAAATTGTGTTAATTCAGCCATTAATTTTTTTCTCCATTAACTGTTATGCTGATTCGTCAGAATTTTACATACGCAGTAAAGCTAATTGGTCTAAATTGTAATTATAATGATTTTATCATTACGAACTAAAATGATTTAGTTGTGCCTAATCACCAAGGATATCAAATGACAGCAATCATTGTTGTTGTTGGATTTTTTTATTTTAATTTTGGAAACGGCATAACATGCTGATAGTTTAATTTTACCATTCACTTTAATTGAGATGATGAAACAATTAACTCCAACTGTTTTAACTCTACAATTACTTCGAAGGTTTTAACTCTACCGTTTAAGTGACCGCTTTAACATTTGCTTTAACGATTCAAACAACCCAATATGTGACCTAATTATCGAAGCGCATATGCAAGACACCCTCTCTTCCGGAAATGGCATAAAAACAATCACGTGACTTCCCCATGCTAAAAATAGGCCGAAGATCGAAACAGAACACAGGCTCTCCAAGAAAGGTACCATTTCGTTGGAGATTATGATTCACCCCCGTGCAGTGACGCACATCCGGTACTATTCCCACCCCCCCCCCCTCTCCCCTTTTTCTATTTTGCCTTTGCAAATTAGCCTCCTAGGTATTGTTGATGGGTTTGAAATCTGCAAACTCAAGGCTATTATTTTACCTTCAGTTAACTACTGCACAATTGTTCACATTCCGTCAATGTCTAACTGTTGTGGGGGCTATGTGGTTCTGAGCATTGTGCTTTAGAGTGAAATAGCACCCTCACCTCATTGTGCACGCGCGCACACACAAACACATACACACACATACACATACACACACATTTATATATATATATATATATATATATATATATATATATATATATATATATATATATATATATATATATATATATATATATATATATAAGGTTTGCAGTAATCTACTTTACACTTTGACCACTCCTATTGACATATATCAGATGATGTATCGTAAGCTTTCATCATTAAAAAAAACTAACTTATCTCAGTGTAAAGCAGCTTGCAGCTTGTAAATAAACGAATATATACATGGCTAAACACCGAATGAAACTGCGCGGGCAACTTGTCTTCTATCTAGAAAGCTTTTATCTTTTCTTAAATCGTTTGTTTTCTTTTCCTCTTTTTTTTATGTTAAAGAAGTTTGTTTTCGACTCACGCAGTTTATGTTCTACTTTGCCACCATAAAAATAATTAAAAGCTAAACGTTTGAAACATGTAAACATCACAAAAGTAAACTGTACTGATCTCCCTTTTACAAAGTTAAATAATTACCTCCCCTTACATAAAAAACCGCTGTACCGTTGAGCTTGTGCAAGAAGAACCCAGCTGTCAGTCTTTCATTCACCACAGCAGTTGCAGGAGATGAAGTCTGGCACACGCCGTTCTTCTGCAACTTTGAGGCAAGACAAATTTCCTTGAAATGTGTTGTAGAGTTGGCCAAGGTCCCGTAACACTCATAATATGGGAGAGTTTGATAGGTGAATTGTTGTGTTACATTTGTAACCAATGTAATCCAGTTGTATCGGCTTGCTATTTACATTTGCATATATATATATATATATATATATATATATATATATATATATATATATATATAAATGTAGAGATATAGATACCAAAAATAACTTTGATGCTTCCAGTGGCGTCACAAGGCGGGTGCGGAGGATGCGGCCCGCACCGGGTCTCACCATTGATGGGGTGACACCACGACAAGAAAATCGTAAAATATACCGTCAAGACTGTGGTTTAAACAGAAAACATCAGAAAAGTGTGTGGGGTGAAAAGGGGGGGGGGGTGGGGTGGTGATACCAAACTGAAAATGCAAAATGATGGGCAAGGGGGGGGGGGGGGTATTCACCCTCATTTACCGTACTGAGTGATACCCGACCTAGCGATGCCACTGAACATTTCTAGTGTTTAACGAAATGTGAATATTTACGGCAAGTAAACCCGAATCCGTTGATCGAATTTTAAACCTCAACTGTTAATTATAACGCAACACAACACCATCTGTCCATCCATCGTTGTGTGTTAATTATAAAAGTTCAAAGACGTTATAAACTAATGAGACATGTGATAACATGGGCGTTACAACAATGAGAACAAGAGATGCAGTTGTTGTAGGCCTTGTTGCAGTTGGTGCTGATTTAAAAACTCAATGAATTTTTTAAAGTCACTCTTACGTAAAAAAAAAAATTATATAATGATCAAACGATATATTATGATAAGAATGTAGTTTAAAATATTGCACCCCCCCCCCCCCAATGCACACACATAAGCTTTCTGGTGCCTTCTAGAACTTTTGTAATCACTTGCCGGTTTGGCGCACGTGGTTGGAATATGGCCAGGGAAACGTTGCCGAGTCAGGTGACTTTCAGTTGGGAACTTGCGGGAGGGAGGAGAAGAGGCTGGCGTCAATATTGATGTGTTGTTGTTTAGTGTGTGGAACAGGTTCAAAACATGGGGAGGGGGGGGGGAGGAGAAGAGGCTGGCGTCAATATTGGTGTGTTGTTGTTTAGTGTGTAGAACCGGTTCAAAACATGGGGGGGGGGGAGGAGAAGAGGCTGGCGTCAATATTGATGTGTTGTTGTTTAGTGTGTAGAACAGGTTCAAAACATGGGGGAGGGGGGGGGGCGTTAATATTGATGTGTTGTTGTTTAGTGTATAGAACGGGTTCAAAACATGGGGGGAGGGGGGGGGGCGTTAATATTGATGTGTTGTTGTTTAGTGTGTAGAACAGGTTCAAAACATGGGGGCATGGGAGGGGGGGGCGTCAATATTGATGTGTTGTTGTTTAGTGTATAGAACGGGTTCAAAACATGGGGGGATGGGGGGAGAAGAGGCGAGCGTCAATATTGATGTGTTGTTGTTTAGTGTGTAGAACAGGTTCAAAACATGGGGGCATGGGAGGGGAGGGGGGGCGTCAATATTGATGTGTTGTTGTTTAGTGTGTAGAACAGGTTCAAAGCATGGAAGAATGGGGGTGGGAGGAATGACGAGGAGGGGAAGAACAAAGCCTCGGGTTCAAATACCAACTTGCTACAACAAAAAATTCTTCGTTAATTTCGAGCGCTTGTTTCCTAGGATGATAAAATATTATGTTCTATATTTTTATGTTTGTGCATAGAATTGCGTACAGGGAGAAAAGGGGCGTGGTAAAAAAAAAGCTTAAGATTGCCATATATCTTTTCTCGATTTTGGAGGGTAATTCCGAGTTCACTCAGCTCTATTACGTACCCGGTATGAAGGGTGAATCAAAAGATACCCATCGTATACCTCTGGAAGATATTAACCCTACATCAGAACAGCGTTACCAATGCACTGTAAGATTAATTAATTTGAATTGCTTAGGTCATTGAAGTTATAGGCCATAGTATTTCTTCATAGTTTACATATTTAAGACCCACACCTACCAACTACTGTTTTCAAAACCTAAGCATTGTTGCCTTTGGTGGGTCTAGAGGAGGGGGGGGGGATCAGGGGGCGGGGTGATCTTGGGGAGGCTTAGCCCCCAACTATCATATATTTATTTATTTAACCCCCCCCCCCCCCCCCCCCAAGCTGTTCGGCCAAATAGGCTTACGATTAGACCTACTTATCATTTGAAACGTAAATCTATAATCTGTATGACTGGTGAAGACTGAGTGCAAGACTCTAGGCTTGGCCTAGTTTGTCACGCGCAAGAAAACATGTCTGTCTCGGCCGTGCTCTCGTCGGCTCGCACTAAGCGAACAATAATATCTTACTATTAAAAAAACTGGGAGGTGCTGTTTTAAAGATTTTTTTTAAATAGATATATTATATTTTTAATGAACACTGTGCGTTTGTGTCCTGATAAAAATAGCACAGTGGAATTTCCCCAAACGTGTTTTCTCTTACATCTAATTCGTTGCCGGGCGGATCGGAAGAAAAACGAAATTTTTCCCACGGTTCAAACCATGTGAGCTCAAGTTTTGATGACGTCATCGCGATAGATTTTTGTTTTGTTTATTCTTATAAAAGCGGAACAAAAAAAGTTACGAAACTAGTTTTGAGATATATTTTTCTTTAGTAGCGTTTGATTTTTGAAATGCCTAACAGAGTCGAAGCTTCCGCCGCCCCCCCCCCCCTTTATCTTCTGACAAAACGCGGTCACACATCATGAAGCTTTCCTAGCGTTGTGCCAAGCCAGCAGACGTGAGTCAGACGCCGGTAAAGGTGAAGGTCATTGCTTGCGTACAAGGATATATTTTTTTTTTCAAAAAGTAAAAAGTTTTATCCATGAGTTGCATGAAGCGGTTGTTATTAAAAACTTTTCAATGAACTGCGCAATTAAAAATATATTAGCTGATGATTAAGAAAATACACAATGTAGTGTAGTTACTTTTTTTTTCTACTCCGTTGCTTAAGTTTTGAAAATATTATTTCGACATCTGCTTGGGAATAGTGCAGATAGAGCATAATCCGTCTGTTTGTGCATGTAGATAGTAAAACTGGTTCAACTTAAGTCAGGCTAGGTACTCATTTTAGTTGAGTGAGCTCGACGATGTTAAAGGACTACAACTTGACAAGCTGAGATTACCAGGATTTGAAATTGTTGTGTGTAGATAGCTATCGTGAAGATGTCGCTCAAACGTCTTAAATTCAATGTTTACGATCAGTTAAATGTGGCTGACCACATAAACTGTTCACAGGCCGAGGTGTGGCTGACCACATAATCATTTTATATGTCAATCTAAAGAAAACAAACCAAACAGAAGACATTCACCTTAATTTGTGTGATTTGTGGATTACAAGGTACGTGCGGGAATAAATAAAGTTGAGAATTGAAATTGTATTTTAAAAAAAACACAGCTTGTCTCTCTGTCCCCCCCCCCCTCTCTCTCTCTTTTCTTCTCTCCCTCTATCACATACACACACACACACACAAACACACACCCATACACGCACACACTCTGACTATATTACGATTGCTGTTGTGTTCCCGGGGGTGGATGGCGGGGGTGGAGGGTGGGGGTGGGTGAGGGAACTTTCATTGGTGGTGAATACTGCTATATCTGATTCATGTGGCGTTACTCATGGAGTGTCAGAGGAGTTCAAGGCACTTCAAATATACAGGTGTCGCTACTTACTCATTGTATAAAAAACAAAATAACGGATGCTTATTTTTAATAGAAATATTTAATCAACATAATTGAAAGCCTAAACGTCTAAGGCCTTACGTACCATTTAATAATTATATTAATTATTAAAACTTAGGTTATTTAATATAATTGATTATCCAAACAATGATATCACTGCATTCTTAACGAATATTGACTAGTGACTGGCTATATATATATATATATATATATATATATATATATATATATATATATATATATATATATATACTCTTGACACATAAAATCAAGTGAGGTACGATAAACTCAATACAAGCGTCCGGGTAAGCATATCCTATGTTAACTGTTTCCAAAAGTCTATTTCAAGTTTATCAAATTAACATCAAGTTACCCGCTTTCTATAGTTTAGTTAAAGTTAATCAAGTTAACATTTAAGTTCGTAATGTTAAAGCTTTCGGTGGTCTTGTTAAATTTTATCAAGTTAACATTTTAGTTCACAATGTTAATGTCTATCAAGTTAACATTTTAGTTGACAATGTTAAAGTCTACCAAGTTAACATCATACAATTTTCCCGCCCTTTTTAAAATGTAAGAAAAACGCAGACTTAGGAACTCAGTTTTGACCCGACCAGAAACATAACGGCGGACAAAAATTCGCGTTTTTTTTTCTTCATATCATTATTTTTTCATTGAGTGTTCTAGCGAACGTGACGCTAAAGGTTTTTTTTTGTTTGTTTTTTCTTAACATCGTACGTTCTCGTTGGACGAGATTTGAATGGTTCCACAGACGCGAGATTGTGTTCTACGTCAGATCGTCTGCCCCAGACAGGGAAGGAGGGGGGGGGGGGACTACGATGTTTAGAGTTAAAGCCGAGAAACATCTGGTGCTAGTCAAACATTTCAAAAGATGTTAGCTCCCCTTCTACGGAGTTCATCAAAATGGCGGGGCTTTTTTTTTTTTTTTTTTTTTTTTTTTTTTTTTTGAGATTGTTAAAGATAACGGACTTATAAACATGACAAGCTTTGACAACAAAAATGATGAAATCTTACTATAAAATAAAATGAATTTAATAAAACAAAGACTTTTTTAAAAAGAAAAACGTCCTTCGTGAATAGGCCAGTTGTGTATGTTACACACTAACAAAATGGGCCTATCATGAGCATTCAAAACTCTACTATGATTATAAAATTATCAAAACCTATTATCACAGATTAAAACACACTGAACAAATTTAAAAGTACAAGCTATAAAAGTTATACTCAGTTAAAACAAGAAAGTAAAGATTCCTGAGTGTGGAACTGCTTTGTTTCGTTGTTTAAAGTATTTTTTTTTAACATTGGAATTTTGTTGCTCTAAAAATAATTTCTGTTCAATCTTCGAGTGTGTTCAGTTCTCTAGTTTAAAGACAAGGTTAGTCCTAATGTACTACACATCAGCACAAAACGATGCTCAACAGCTTTGTGTTATTAAAGTGTCAAGAATTTTATTTTATGGCGTTCTAAGTTATCGAAAGTACTCCTATCTTTTTAGGCAATCTTGTGGATTTTTTTAAAAAATTCATGTTTTGCGATATAAAATTATTACTCCCACCCCCAACCAGCACCCCCCCCCCCAACACACACACCCTTCTAAAACAAACTTCTACCACCCCGCATTGCCATCAATTCACGATTACAAAAAAAACTTACTGTAGCAAAAAGAAGGAGAGTAGTGTTGGGGGGGGGGGGTATAGTGTAGGGGGGGGAGGGGAGATAACAACGTGCTAGGGACAACGAAATCGCGAGTCTACCCTCATAAATAAACAGGGGCGGCAGAATTAACAGCTCACACTGGGGGATGTGCTGTTTAGCCACGCCGCTGGAATTTAACATCCCCCCCCCCTCTCCTCCATTCGACGGTCCAAATATTTGGTGTGTGTTTCAACTCACCTTCGGGCTGGGGGGGGGGCGACCTCGTTTAAAAAATATCCTAAGCGGTTAAATTCCCCCTCCTTTCTTTTTGTTTTCCTCTTCACTCACTCCACCTCCCCCCCCCCTTCCTCGCCCTGACGACCCAGAACGCATTTATCCCTCACCCATACCTGTAGGGCGTGCGGTCTTGTCCAAGATTTAGTTCTCTTCAACTGTGGGGTGGGGGGAGAGCGGTGATGTCCATGGTATTTAGATTGGAGTTTTTTTCAAGTTATATAATTCAGTTTTTTAAGGTGCTCCCAAATACCGTTAGTACTTATTTCCCCCCCCCCTCCTCCCCGTTCATAATTTGAATATAACAATTTCTGTATTTCATTTCATCGTACGGTATTGCAAAATGTCAGTATTTTATCATTCGGCGTATGGAAATATTTCAGCGGAAGCTAAGAATTTCTTCATTCGGCGCATTTCAACATTCGGGGATGCTTTGAAGAAAACTGAATTAATGTTTACTTCATTTATTAAATTAACATTTAACTATGTTGAAATAATGATCTTTGTTTTTTTCAAAGTTCTATTTATATTGTATTAATTTGGGTTGGGGGGGGGGGGGGGGTGTTGTCTACTAGAATACTTCATGGCTTCAAATTTAGCTCATCTAATAATCTCCCTCTAGTCCTACCTAATAAACATCCAAAACATCAGCCCCAACTCATACAAAAAAAAACAATACCTTAGCCCATTAGCTAATATAACTAACCAACTGTTAGCCCCAACTCACACAGATAACCAAAGAATTAGCCCCAATTCACACAGTTAACTATATCATTAGCTCAACTCATATAGCTAATGAACTATCAGCACTAACTAAAACAGAAAACCATTACTTTACCCCAAACTCATACAAATAAACTACACATTTTTCACTAGAAAAAACTCGTTTATTTACATGTAATTTCACTAAACACCATTATGAGGTGTTAGAAGTTGTAGGATGGGGTAGTTTCAATGGTAGTGTGCCAGCCCTAAAGGTCACGGATGTTTATCCCAGAACCTTCTTTTCTTCGGTTACTCTCTAGAAGTGATCCAGTCATACTTGTCCACGGCAAAAGGTGAAAGGTCGAGTTGATTTATTTATCCTGCAGGTATTATAGCATTACCTTTAGTCCGTGTTGGCATTCTGAGAAGCTGGAATACGGTAAGTGGGTGGGGTGTGGGGGGGGGGATGATGTAATAGGGTAAGTTATGGTGTGGGGATAGCAAGATAGAAAGGTTGGGGTGGTGGGGTATGTATAGAAAATAAAGAGCTTGTTACTTAGTTTTCTAAACGTGTATAAAGCTCCCACAAGGCACTAAGCTCTTAGCTCGCACTTAACTCTTGCAGTACATTCAGCTCACACTTAACTCTTGCAGTACATTAAGAGCTCACACTTAACTCTTGCAGTACATTCAGCTCACACTTAACTCTTGCAGTACATTCAGCTCACACTTAACTCTTGCAGTACATTAAGAGCTCACACTTAACTCTTGCAGTACATTAAGAGCTCACAAATTTAACTCTTGCAGTACATTCAGCTCACACTTAACTCTTGCAGTACATTCAATAGCCGCTGTACACTCAACTCCTTGCTTACTTATGGACGCGTCTAATTTACGAGTGATGGTATAACCATTTTGTTAGAGTTTATCGTAATCAATGCATGTTGGTTGTTCTTTTGTGTATTAAGTACAGGTTTGTATGGTGTGTCTCGTACCCAACCAGCCCCCCCCCCCCCCCGCCCTTGTAATTATTTGTAGAAGGCGGCAAGGCCTGTTGGTTGAGTTCTTCTGTGTACAGTTCTGTGTGTGCGTGCATGCGTGCGTGTGTGTGTGTGTGTGTGCATGCGTGCGTGTGTGTGTGTGTGTGTGTGTGTGTTCCCCCACCTCTCCGTAATCGGCTATATATAAAGGAATACAATAAGTCATGAAAATAGTTTGAATAGTTTGAAGACTTGCCAATTTTCAGACTACAGTTTTCTGCCGTGTTTTAGAACTATGTTTGATGACGCATCAGCCTAGTTTAGCTATTGCAGAACAAATGCAACTAAATCACAGCTCTTGAAGTTAAAGAAATTATACAACAGATGCTATGATTTTTTAATTAAAATTTAGAAATTTCAATCAGAATTTTATTTAAAGGTAGGGTTTTGCAGCTCAGCTATTGACTATAATAGTGTAATTTAAAACTAACTTTAAAGATATGGAGACGAAGGAGTTTGTAAATAATTTACTCATATTTTAAAAATCCATTTTAATTAGGATGAAAAATGTAAAAACTGCAAATGATGTAATTTCGTTGGTTATTGATAACCCACACACCTCGAAAATTAAATCAAGGCTAGAGTGGTTTTTTTTTATTGTAACATAAAATTTTGGTGGTCAAACAATTAAGGAATTTTTTTTTTATTTTACTTTCAAGAGAGTTGGGGTTGAATTGAGCACCTTCTAACGTTGTAGTTTAGCCACATCCAGTAGACTGGTTAAAGGTTAAGTTGTGGTTATCTTGTGGTTTTCGTCTTCGTTGTGTCGTCTGCTGGCAAATTGTTTACCTGTGTGAGCAGACACTGGCGGATCTACCTGTCAGGAAAACATTTATTCTTACCTTAGATGCGGTGTCTTACATGACAGCGATCTATCGATGTATAGATTTCAGTTCTTACTTTTGGTGTCTCAGCAATAATTTGTCGAAATTTCTGCTTGTGATAACGGCGTCTTTTACACGATAAGCGCTAGAATTGTATATACATATACATGCTATATATATATACACACACACACACATATATATATATATATATTTATATATATATATATATATATATATATATATATATATATATATATATATATATATTTACATTTACATTATATATATACATTATATATATATATATATATATATATATATATATATATATATATATATATATATATATATATATATATATATATATATAATGTATATATATAATGTAAATATATATATATATATATATATATATATATATATATATATATATATATATATATATATATATATATATATATATATGCGCGCAACAATACGTTTATTTATAGAAAACTGGGCCCAAGGATAGTCTATAAGCATATGGGAATGTGACATTTCTACTCATGCCTCTCACAGCCCAAGAAAAAAAACTTTACAACATTGAGGTTTTCTCTGTTTTACTGCGGGTTTAGTTTGGTCCAAAAGTGTTTTAAATCTGGCACGATCAGCACCAAAATTATGACAGGCAACCTGCTAGTAGTGCGCATGTTACAACAGAGCATGGGGTGGGGGAGGAATCGGTTTCTTCTGTAACCTTTCGTAGACGATCCTGCACGGGGCGTATCCAGCGTTTGTGTGTCTGAACCACCCCTTTGTTTTTTGTTAAGTTTAATAACAAACAGTAGCGATGAATTGAGTTTATCAAGCTGTAAATCTGTAGTGGCTGTATCCTATGTCATGCTAGAAAAACATGTGTCATAGCGTGTAATACATATCCATCTACGGGAACCAGAGTCTAAACTTCTTTCTGGGAAAACTCTTTTGCCTTTAATGCTAAAATATTTTTTTTTTAAAAATACGTTTGTTGAATAATGTGAAATACACAATTAGTCGGTAGTAGTTAGTAGCACACTGAAGTAATACAGTAGAGTTTATCAAGATTGTGGATACCAGTGGAAATACATGCCGAGGGTTGAGCTACTAGGTTGTGTCGTTACCAGGGCCGGCGCTACCTATTATGAGGTCGCCTAGGGCGCCATCCCTAGGGGGCGCAAAAGGTTAAATCGCTATTATCAAAAGGTCCCTAATAATTAATAGCTTTTATAAAGGAGTAGCGATCTATTTCGGCACCCAGGACGAACTATCAATTCTGCAACCCCACCCCAAAATTTGGTCTATATAGTCCTTTATTTATCCGCGATGGTGAAAATGCAACCCCACCTCTCTAATTTGGAAAGGTCGGGGCGCTTTTTACCAGTCACTTTACCTTTTTAATTAGGTGTCACATAATTGATGTAGAAAACGATTAAATCGGTTCGTAGTTTAAATTTCGAGCATTTTAATAGGGCCTGTAAGTCTCGTTTTCTCTGACATTGAATTAGAAATCTGTCCTGTTGTATAGTGTTTTGTAATGACGGGGTGTTCAAAGTATTGTACTTGTTTGGTAAGTTTTGATGACTCGTTTAGATTTGGGAGTAGCGGCGGAGGGTTGTTGCTGATAGGATTCGTAAAGTATCTAAGTGTTAAAGTGTCGTATTTTTTATTTGGCTGTTGTGTAGCTAAAGGTCTGGTGGAATATGATTGGTAGTAGAGAATGCAGGCGATGAAGTATCGTAGTTCTGGAGTTCGGGAGAATTGATTCTTGTTGTAATAAGGTATCGAATTATATTGACTGTTAAAGTATAGTAGTAGGTCCAGTGAAATCGTTGTTGATTGGGAGTACCGTTTGTAGAGCTTGGTGAAGTTAAACGAGTTGGTGTCGTAGTTCTGGAGCATCAAGTCTAGCTGTGTTTAGGTATCGAAGTTTGATATGTGTTGTGAATGTAGTAGAGTATATCGAGTAGTCGAGTTTATCGTAAGTTAGATGATTTCAATTCAGTACGAAACACACTACAAAGAAAGGTAATCGTTCTCTGGTTGAAAAATCTTTTGTTTTTCAGTTAACTGTATAGGGGTCGGCGTGGTCGAGTCGGTAAAGCTCATGGTTGCTAAACCGAAAAATATCTAGTTCGAACCCTCGGGCAGATGAGGCTCGTTGGCTGGGGACAGCCACTCTTCTAGGAGAGACAACCCCAAAATCAAACAACTGCTGCCTTGTAGTTTGTTCTTGGTTGGACAAAGGCTATGGAAGCAAATCCAAAAAGGAAAGCAGGCTGAAATCGGAGTCAATGGTCTCAATGGCGCATAACCAGTTGACACGTAACCCTTAATTACTGATGTCGAGTCGGCAAAAGCTCATGGTTGATAAATTCGAATAAAGGTCTCGAGTTCAACCCTCTGGCAGATAAGGCTCGATCCCTCCCAACACTAAAAATTAAAAACGAAGAAGAAGAAAGTTAACTATATTAACACTCTTAAAGTATTAATATATATTAATAGGATGGAATTTACAACTAACTGTAAACTTTGTTTTTCCAAATTTTTTTTTTAATTCAATCAATAGTTCTAGCAATGACTTAATCAGTTACCTGTGTTTGATTTTTTGAAAGACATCCCTTAATTTAGGGGATCCAAAATTAACATTTGCTACGCATATGTCGAATACTATTAATTGTAAATGTCATCATAATTGAATAGAAGTATGTTATAATACAGCTACCGTTTTTAGACTTTCAAACGAAACATGTAATTAAGTACTCAATAGGTAAAATATATTGTTTTCACAAAGTTATACAGATAATATAAAAGATTTTCTTTAAATATTACGTAATGAAATTTAGAGTGATTTATTGTGTTTTTTAAATATATCTTAGTTTTGTTTGGTTAATTTGGCAATTCTTTTGAAAGTTGTTTCCCTTGAATACAATTTGGTAATTCGGATTTTTAAATGGGAGATAATTCGTTGCTTAACTTTACATTCGTTTCCAATTCCTGACCCTAGGTTGACAGCTTAAATATAAATACAACTTTAAGTTATTATTTGCTATTGTAAAAATTATACAGAGCTTAAGTTAAAAAAAAAATAGTTTGGTATGTTTTTTTAGCATTATCAAGTTGAAAAACATCAGTAGCCGTTGTAGATTGCAATACTTAATATTAGTAGACATAAAGTCTTAGTCGTAAATTAAACACCTAATTAATTGTCTTTTCATATTTTCACCCTCTCCTAAAGGATTCATATATAACAATTTTAGGCTGGAATCTATAACATTTATAACCTTTTATTTTTCAAAACAAAAAAAAATCGTTACATAATCACACAATATAGAAATTTTACAATTATAACTAAAGACAGTCAAGCTTAAAACAAGTATGGTCCGTTTTGGTACTCATCTTGGGAGGTCTGCAGAGAGCCCAACACTACAAGAACTTTTTTTCAGTGGTTTTTTTCCAGACTGTTTTTCCCCCAGGGAGGGGGGGGACACTTACAATTTTTCTAAGGGGGGGGGGCTATCTCGTAAAGTACAAAGTAGACTCGTGGACAATTTCAATAAAATGTGATTACGCTTGCAAACTGGAATTGAAGGAATTACTACAAACGTTTGAGACGAATGAGGCAAGTAAAATTTGATTTTGATGTCTACTTATAACGTGTAAGCAATTGATAATATATTAATATGTCAATTTTAATGAATTGTTTTCATATAGGGTATGTTTTAGTAATTGATTTGTGTGAAAGGGGGCGTTTTAATAAGTTTTGCCTAGGGCGCTAAATAACCTGGCGCCTGCACTGAACGTTACCATAGCAACACATGTAGGCGAGTGTCGTGTAGATCTGTGAAATAAATTTAGCAACGGCTACTATGTTGTTAAAGGTTGGTTGCCGCAGTTAAATGTCTCTGTTACGTAATATTTTACCTTTACACAACAGGTGAGTTGTGATTCATGGCAGTTACTAAAAATAGCACGTTAACTTAGTGGTTTCTAGACCTCTGTTGTAACACTAGGTGTACACACTGATGGGAGTGGGTGTGTACATACTGGGGAGAAGGGAGGGGCGAGGTTTGTGTACACATTGATGGGAGGGGCTGTGTACATACTGGGGAGAAGGGAGGGGCGAGGTTTGTGTACACATTGATGGGAGGGGGCTGTGTACATACTGGGGAGAAGGGAGGGTAGGATGTTTGTGTACACATTGATGGGAGGGGCTGTGTACATACTGAGGAGAAGGGGGGGGGGGCGAGGTTTATTTACATGCTGATGGGGGTGGTTGTGTACATGGTAATGGTCACGGAGGGTCGAGATTTGTGTACCTATTGATGAGGAAGGGCAAGGATTGTGTACACACTGATGGGGGGGAGGGGGGCAAGGGATTTGTGTGCACATTTGTGGAAGCGAAGGGGGATATTTGTTTACATACAGATGGAAGGGTCTTGTGTACACACTAATTTACCCAACACATTCCAGGTACCTAAAAGAGCAAAATCAATTTAAAGACTCTAGGAACTACATAAAACGTGAACCGTCCAAATACTCCATTGAAAACATGCATTAAAGTCGCTCAAAACATTATTCACAAGATCAAAGAAATTATTCAGCCCCCCCCCCCCCCTACATTTATATCATGACTTGACTTTTTGTCAGTCAACTACTCCCATATTGAACATAGTGCAGCTTAAGGAAAGGATTAGAAACTAGACCCACAATGCAACGGTACACCTGCAATAGATGAAGTGGGTGTTCGTTTGCCAAAAATAATAACTGGGGATGAAGCTGAAAAGAATCTGGGTTGTCATTCGAGTGGTCCTTGGGTACAAACTGGAAGGGGGGGGGGGGGGGTGAGGATGCGGTACCCATTCAAGTAGAGGCGCCGCCTATCGCCGCGAGTCAGAAACAACAAGCGCCACCGCCCATGTTATGGAGGATAACTCCAGGTCACCAGGGACACAGAATCAACCTCTCTTCAGTTCGAGTTACAAAAGTATTGCTTTAGCATAGGTGCTGTACACTTATATTGACATGTAGGCTAAATGGTTCAGGTCAACTTTCTTGAGAGCTTTCTGTACAATCTTGAAGTGGAAAAAAAGATTTCATTAGTAAAAAAAAATAATACAGTATGTATCTAAACAGCTAGTCACCCACCGTGAAATGGCACATATATGGCTGTTGCAATTTTTAAAATGATAGAAGTTGTGGTGATTACCAGACAAATGAAGGCTTTGTTTACATAATTTATCAAAGTCGTAAAATCATTTTCAAAATAAATAAATGTGGTGCTATTATATCACTTAAATAAAGTATAAGCAGAAATTCTAAGGCAAACAAAACGTGTGCTTATACTTCTTTATATTTCCTACTTTCATATATATATATATATATATATATATATATATATATATATATATATATATATATATATATATATATATATATATATATATATATATATATATGTGTGTGTGTGTGTGTATGTATATATATATATATATATATATATATATATATATATATATATATATATATATATATATATATATATATATAGGCCTAAGGAAGAGGTGTTGAGAGTGCTAAGGTTCCTGTCACTATCTAAACGACCACCGTTTCCGGGCTAGTTATCCTATCTTTAATTTTCCCAAACAATTCAAGGCCTAAAAGGATTTCACAGAAAGGCCCTTGTATCTAGTTCCCACAGCACAGCGGGCGTGGGGGGGTGGGGGGAAACCTGAGACACCGGAAGTAGTCAGGGATCTGACAAAAAGGTTGATTCAGGTCCCCGTCCCGGGCTGCGCCTTGATTTGTGTGGGTGCCAGATAAACGAGATTCACGCAGATGTATATTTTTTCTCCGCAGTTTCGTATTTCTATTCGGCTTTAATGTCCGGTCTCGACTTTGGTAAACAAGGTTTTAGGGTGGAAAACATTAAAAAACACTAACTTATTCATATATTTCTGCACACACACACACATAGTTTCTTCCAGGCGTCTCCGCCCCCCCCCCCCCCACCGAAGAGAGTCTACCGCCCACCCCCTCTCCCGAACGAAATGGAATTTATACATAAAGTATATACTTTTAATAATGTCCGCCTCCCACCTGAAATTTTAGGCCGCCCCCCCCCCCCCCCCCAAACAATTTCAAATGACCCCCCCCCCCCCCCGGAGAAAAAAGTCTGGAAGAAACACTGTACACACTTATTTATGTATAGTATATATCTGCATATATATAAACATATTTATATATACATAGTATATATATATATATATATATATATATATATATATATATATATATATATATATATACGTTCAAAGCACGAAGTGCGGCCAATGCTAGGATTGGCCGGCCAATCCGCGCATTGGCCGGCTCTCTTGGCCAAAGCCCGAAGAACTTAGCACTAAGATCGTATTTCGTACATTGGCCGGCCAATGCGCGCACTGGCCGGGACGTACTGGCCAAAGTCCGAAGCGCTTAAACTTGACAGCGTATTTTGTACATTGGCCGGCCAATGCGCGCACTGGCCGGGATGTCCTGGCCAATGTTCTATCTAGACTAAGTTGTGATCGCATTTTCATTATTCTGGGTGCGTTTTCATTGAGAGTAACGTATTGTTTAGCTCTTGTTTGTATAGCATTCTATATGCAAGGCGACATGGATCGAAAGGGCCGTCAGACCATGAGACAGACATAGCAGATGGCTGTCAAAAGAAAAAAAATGTAAATCCGTGTTAGTTTCCATATATGGGCTCTCGATAAAATTATTACTCAGGAAGATCTTGAGAACATTGAACAAGAAATGGAGGTTGCCATAAATGCAACGACATCCTCAGCTCACACATCTACTGCCGTGGCGGAACGCCCAGACCAGATGCGTGACAATAATGTGGCCAACAGATTCTATATAGTTTGTGCAGCTCATTCTTTTGGATCCTGTGGCAACGATGTCCATGCTATTTGTGGAATACCCAATGAAGCAGACGAAGGGTACGGAGGGAACATTACCTGCAGATTGTGTCACAACAAACAAGACATCATGGAACACAGATCAGCAGCTCATACTGGCTTGCAAACTCAAGGTGCTAAGATGCTTAAAACATCAAATACAAAATTTAAAGATGGTAAAGTGGGTGACAATGTACGCATCCGTATACCAGATGTTGACAGAGGTCGCGGTGATCCCCGAAGCGTGATTGCATTTGTCATGAGCGTCGAGGGCGGTTTCTACAAATTAGGAACGGAACATGGTGTTCTAAAACAATTGCATACTAGAAGTGAGTTTTTAATTCTTCACGAAAAACTGCTCTTATTGTCGTCAGTTTGCACTGAGGAAAAATCACTACGAACCATCGCATCTTCACAATCATTGACTGGGGGCCAAGGCTACACTCGCTGCTATTGCACAACTAAGTGCACAACAAATCGCTGCAAGTGTAAAAATAACAAGCTGCTATGTAATTCTAAATGCCATAAAAGTTCAACTTGTTGTAACAAATGATGATATTGATAGATTGAGACTATAGTACAATAAAAAATTTGAATGTTTCTGTCATTTACTTTAATTAATAATCAATAAAGATTTAATTTCATGATCCTTACGGCATAAAAAAAAAACCCAATATCTGCTCATGATCTTCTAATTCGGACTTTGGCCGGTCATCCCTAGCCAGATGATCTTCTAATTAAGACTTTGGCCGGTCCACCATGGCCAGTCTGCGGATTGGCCGGCCAAAGGCCGAAATCAAACAAAGTTTCGGACTTTGACCGACCTATGGGAGGCGATATTGGCCACCGTAGTTCCACGTGCATGATGTCATCAATGACGGGCCAATCCTTTTGTTTTGGTCTAGCACTGGTTACATCCGATGCTTGTAACTCAGACACTTGCGCGAGCTGGCTTAGTGTTTGTAATATTTTTTATTTAGAGTTATTTTTACAAGCGTGTTAACTATTTTAAAACAAACAAAGTTTTTTAGTCTTGATGTTGTATATTACAGCTGAATTAGAGTTCCACTGCTTATGTTGGCACGTCATACTCTGGAATTCTGTACGCTTCTGCGTACTGTAGATCCCATTTTATTTCCCTGCTTAAAAATTGGGTACTCATTATTGCTGAGTGAACTCGTGGATGTCCTACAAACTTGAACCAGGAATGGAACTCAAAATTT
>NW_026733211.1:280000-320000 GCF_028476545.2 Physella acuta
CATGTTAGTTGTACGATAGCGTTAGTTGGTAGCTTTAAGTCACCTTAGTTTTGCGGTCACGTAAGCTGTAAAGTAGATCATGCCAAAGTCACATGTCACTTTTCTCCTGTACATCACGTGACGTATCGTGTCATGTGACATAACAATTAAATATTAAAATTCTGCTTAAACTAACAGACTGACGCCAGGGACAGAGTGGATTCAGGCAAGATGGTAGACGAAAAGGTCGCGGCCGGTTCATTTATTTTGAAAGAAGAACCGTTGAAGACGGAGAGTATGATTTAGCCATTAGCCTGGCGTCGCTGCCACCTTCCGACCCCCCCCCACACCCCTCACACCTCCCCACACCGCCGACCTAGCGTATCGTGATCCAGCACTCAGCGTCGGCTTGCAGCAGTTAACATTGGGTTAAGATACAAACTGTGATACAAACAAGGAATACAAGCTGTGATACAAAATGTGATACAAAATGTGATACAAACTGTGATACAAACAAGGAATACAAACTGGGAATACAAAATAAAAATAAACATTGGGAATACAAACTGGTAAAACAACTTGAAATAAACCGGGAGTGATCTCCCCTAAACTTTCTCGAATATTCTTATATAAAATAACAGGGGATGGGAACTCGGGCTATAGACATGATTTTTAATCCATTTTAAATACTTAAAGTTTTAAATATAGAATAAAATCTCGTAGACAAATTAATTGCACACCAAGTGAACGCCAAATAAAAAAGCGCATAATAGTGCGCAATATTATTAGTACTTTTAAAATTTACATTAGTTTTTTGAGAAAACGGAAGTAGCGTAAATTACTACTTCCGGCCAACGGAAATTACTCAAAATTTAACAGAAGGTAGAGAATTAGATCTTTTACTTACATGTGAAATTTCATTTATCTATCTGAAATAGTACTCATTGAAAGTAGGAAAAGTACCACTTCCGGTTATCGGAAATCGCTCAAAAGTTGATACGGATCTACGATTTTGATAAAATACTTATACATGAAATTTCATCAACCTAGCTGTAGCGGTATTCAAGTTATCGTGCTTACACACGGACACACAGACAGACAGACAGACACACAGACATACGGACAAGATTGCAAAATTATGTTTTTCCGTATCAGTGAGGTGTAAAACGTCGAGATTCGTAAAAATCTCGATTTTTTTTTTATTGCGCGATTACAAGACTTTCTCTATACTTCGTATATACGAGAAAGGAAAAAGTCGGAGTAATCTAATTACAAATAAGACACGTAAATTTGTAAATAAATATTTAGAAATATATATCCTAATGGAGACAAGCGAGTTGACGAGATTCCTTCCATAGTGTTGTTAACATGGAATAAAAACGTGCTTTTTAGATTTAGACCGTAAAAAAAAAAAAAAAAACTTAAGCCTAAAATTAATTTAGAAATTTTATATTTTTAGAATAAATGCTATAAAAGTTGCATATCCAGAGAACTTGAAAATAATTTGTTGAGTTTAAGGCTACATTTCTATTTATTTTCATCAAGCCTAAGTTATAACCGGATGTTTCACTTTCGTAAGACAAATATTGATTGGCTGTACAGTAACTTAGTGATCGATAACTATTTGTTTACAAAACTTTGCAGATCAAGTTTTTAAATAACAATGCAAATTTAAAACCCCATGACCTAGTTTTCTATTTTTAGCTTACATTGTGTACAATAAAATTTATGCCGGCCTATCCAATAGCAGGATGCCATTGTTTATGTCGCCATTACACGTGAAAACCAAATTGTTTTTGCTTTTTTTTTAATTTTTATTTAGTTACCGATTTTATAACCATATTAATTGTAACTACGCCGTGCAAGATTTTTAAATTAATGTATGCACCTCTCAAATACCTTTGAGACTTTTCTCGCTTGTGTCCATTTATATCCTTTTGCGTTTTAAAACTGCAGCCTGGTAAAGAAAAACTCTGCCACGTCTATCCAATTTGAGTCAGGTACCCATTACAGCTGGGTGGACTCAGGAGCGTCTTAACTCAAGCCATGTACACATTAGAGCTGAGCAAACTCTGCGACGTCTAACCAGCTCGAGTCAGGTACCCATTAGAGCTGGATGGACTCAGGAACGCCTTTCAATCGAGTCAGGTACCCATTAGAACTGGGTGGACTCAGGAACCCCTTTCAATCGAGTCAGGTACCCATTAGAACTGGGTGGACTCGGAAAAGCCTATCAATCGAGTCAGGTACCCATTAGAGCTGGGTGGACTCAGGAACGCCTTTCAATCGAGTCAGGTACCCATTAGAACTGGGTGGACTCAGAAAAGCCTTTCAATAGAGTCAGGTACACATTAGAGCTGGGTGGACTCAGGAACGTCTTACTAACTCGAGTCAGGTACCCATTAGAGCTGGGTGGACTCAGGAACACCTTTCAATCGAGTCAAGTACCCATTAGAACTGGGTGGACTCAGAAAAGCCTTTCAATCGAGTCAGGTACCCATTAGAGCTGGGTGGACTCAGGAACGTCTTACTAACTCGAGTCAGGTACCCATTAGAGCTGGGTGGACTCAGGAACACCTTTCAATCGAGTCAGGTACCCATTAGAACTGGGTGGACTCAGGAACGTCTTAATAACTCGAGTCAGGTACCCATTAGAACAGGGTGGACTCAGGAACGCCTTAAATCGAGTCAGGTACCCATTAGAACTGGGTGGACTCAGGAACGTCTTAACTCAAGTCAGGTACCCATCCCATTTTACTGCATAAACTTTCACTTTTATGTTGTTTTTACGCTGGTTAATTTATATTTTTAACCTAGCCTATGCTTTGTTCTCAAATTGTGTTTGAAAACACGCTAACATGCACATATCAGCAAAAACGCGTGCTGCTGATATAAGCGGTATAAGTTAGTGATATAAGTGTTATAAGTGATATAATTGATATAAGTGATTTACGTGATATACGTGATATAAGTTAGTGACATAAGTGATATACGTGGTATAAGTGATATAAGTTAGTTTTCTGCTATAGTCAGGACTCATGGTTGTTTGGCATTCGACACAACGACGTTAATTGGACGTTAATTAGTATGTTACCGTGCGGACGTTAATTAGTATGTTACCGTGGAATGCCTAATTTTACGATCAACCCACATTTTTAGAATAAGCTGCTTGTGAAATTTGGTGCGTGTTTTTTAAGTGCATTTTTGAAATATATATAATAGATTAGCTGCCTTTATAAAAAAAAAAAGGGAACATTAGTGGGTTTTTCTCGCACTACTTACACTAGATGAAGAAAATAGCAAACATTAATTACGACTTTTTTAACACTTGGATAAGAATAACCCGCATGAGTAAAAAGAATTTAACACTGGAGAAAAAGATAACGTTTTACCACACTCAAATAACCAAGAAGAGTCTGCGTGGTTAGGCCGTAGAGTTCGAACTAAATTCTCAGAAGACTTGAGTTCAAAGCTGTAAATTGGGTAATCGGCTGGAAGGTATTGATCGTCCCTGAGCTTAATCCGCTCTGGTTGGCACATTCTCGACATTACACTGGTGAAATCGGTATTTTCATGTCAGAGGCGTAGCGACCCTTCCCGGCGCCCGGGGACAAACTTTTCGATTTGCACCCCCCCCCCCTTCAAACTTTTGATTTGCACCCCCCCCCCCCTTCAAACTTTTAATTTGCACCCCCCTCAACCTTTCAATTTATTTTTCCAACCCTAAGGTCGGCGCCCGGGGACATATGTCCCCCCCCCCCCCTTGCTTCGCTACTGATTCATGTCATCGTTTTTCTTCTGTAATGACTATATATCCTAGAGAAGTAAATTTTTTGGGAGGTTTAAAAAATATTTTCTGCTGTGTGTGTTATTTTTATTACGTGTGTGTTATAGTTGTAGTATTGTTTTTGTTTTGTAGTTTTAAGTACACTGATTAGTCATGAGCTATATTGTTTTTCGTTTTGAAACATTTGAGTTCTAATGATGAGGTTTAAGTTTTATTCTACACCTGTTATATTAAAACTAGCCGAATTATTGGCCTATATTTTTTATATGTTATACTTGATCGAGAAATATCTTTTATATCTTACATCTTTTTTATGTGCTTTACTATACGTTGAAGGATATTAGGGACAAAACAAAGAAATATCTAAATTTGCTAAAAATCCGATAGATTTAATATAACATAGGCTACCTATATCTATTACAAAAATTAAAACCAATTTATATTCATAATTAGTCAACGCAACACCATATTAAATGCCACATTGATTAAATGAAATGATTCCATTTAAAAACCCGGCTATTCAATATTTTTGCTGTTTTTTTTTTTAAACTCATTTTGTTTAAAACAGCGTTCTTGTCACAACCATGAACATTTCTCAGGTTGCATAATTAAAGATGTGTTTCTTTGTTTAAATAAAAATTTAGTTTATACATTTAATATATCCAATATAATCAGAGGCGTATACAGGTTTTCGGGTAAGCGCAGGAGTCGGCAATTTGCGTCTCGCGAGCCGCATGCGGTTCTTTCGATGTCAATATGCGGCTCTCTAGTTCCATGATGATTATATTACTTTTCAAAACTCCAAAATATTACACTGTAAAAACAATAGGGTTGCCGACCCTGGGTTTGGGCAGGGGTCGGCAACCTGCGGCTCGCGAGCCGCATGCAGCTCTTTTGATATCAAGATGCGGCTCTCCAGGTCCTTGAACAAATACTAATAATCTTAATAAAAAAAAAATATTTGAAATAAAAAAAAATGTTAGTAGCTCTTTAAAATCAGGGAAATTTTGAAAATTGTAACTTTTGGCTCTTCTGCTTCAAAGGGTTGCCGACCTCTGGGTGAGGGGGGAGCGGCGATTCGAATAAAAGGAGATATAAATAAATTAAACCAGCAATTCACAATTGTATTTCAATGTTTTATCGTTTTCATACTATTTGGATTTTATTATTCTGATACTTTTGAATTTGTTAACAATAAGAACATTTTTTTAAAAATTAGCAGATAATTTATGTAAATCTTAGTAAAGAGTACTGTTCAAGATTTTATTGTTCTGTACGTTCTAGTTTAAAAAGATTTTTTTTTTAAATTGGCTCTACAAGAAGTATAGACTAATTAGAATGGCAAATTTTATCTCCCTTTTAAAATAAAATAGAGTTGCTTCCCTTTTTGAAGTAATTAGTAATTCGGGTGTAGAAGGTTAGTTGCACCCAGGGGCTATAAATCTGTAATGCAAACTTCTTAACCCTGATCACTTGGCTGCCGTAGCCTTGTATCAGCCCGGAGGTTGAGGGGAGAAGGTGGGGTGGGGGTGGGGGGGGTGGCCCGACGCCCGCCAGGACAGATAATGCGGACACTAAACAATGGCCAATTAGCTGGCGGTACAACACCGCTGATGACGACAGCGAGTGCACCAGCCAGGGGAAGTGACTCGCGCTATCCTGCCAAGTGTCATCGCATGATTGCGTAATATATGGGATTAGTGCGCTCCCTTGCTGTTAGGTAATAACAAGCTTATCGCGTTGGTAGCTTATGGGAACAGCAAAGTTCACCAACACAATATCCACAGCATAGATAAGTTCACCAACACAATATTCACAGCATAGATAAGTTCACCAACACAATATCCACAGCATAGATAAGTTCACCAACACAATATCCACAGCATAGATAAGTTCACCAACACAAGTAATATCCAAATATCCACAACACATAGGCCTACAATAGATAAGTTCACCAACACATAGGCCTACAATAGAAAAGTTCACCAACACAATATCCACAGCATAGGCCTACAACAGAAAAGTTCACCAACACAATATCCACAGCATAGGCCTACAACAGAAAAGTTCACCAACACAATATCCACAGCATAGGCCTACAACAGAAAAGTTCACCAACACAATATTCACAGCATAGATAAGTTCACCAACACAAGTAATATCCAAATATCCACAACACATAGGCCTACAATAGAAAAGTTCACCAACAAATATCCACAACACATAGGCCTACAATAGAAAAGTTCACCAACACAATATCCACAGCATAGATAAGTTCACCAACACATAGGCCTACAATAGATAAGTTCACCAACACAATATCCACAGCATAGATAAGTTCACCAACACATAGGCCTACAATAGATAAGTTCACCAACACAATATCCACAGCATAGATAAGTTCACCAACACATAGGCCTACAATAGAAAAGTTCACCAACACAATATCCACAGCATAGATAAGTTCACCAACACATAGGCCTACAATAGAAAAGTTCACCAACACAATATCCACAGCATAGATAAGTTCACCAACACATAGGCCTACAATAGATAAGTTCACCAACACAACTAATATCCACAACAAATAGGCCTACAATAGATAAGTCCACAAACACAAATAATATCCACAACACATAGGCCTGCAATAGATAAGTTCACCAACACATAGGCCTACAATAGATAAGTCCACAAACACAAATAATATCGACAACACATAGGCCTACAATAGCAAAGTTCACCAACACAAGTTAAATCCACAACATATAGGCCTACAATTGATAAGTTCACCAAAACAAGTAATATCCACAACACATAAGCCTACAATAGAAAAGTTCACCAACACAAGTATTATCAACAACACATAGGCCTACAATATTAAATAGTCCATAATCCATCAGGAATTTTATAATTTTCTTCCAACGAGTAGTATTTACAAGGCGGGTGTGTGGGGTGGGGGGAGGGGAGGTTGTGGGGGATAGCGGTCTGCACTGGATGACCTCATTTAGGGAGTGCAACCAAATCTAATAGCCGCTAAATCTTCTGACAAAACAATGTCAATTGCAGTTAAATTATTAAAATAGTAGGGTGAGGGGAATGTGTTATGTGTACGGGGGGGGGAGGGGGAGAGGGGGATGTGACCCACTGTGTTACCGCCCACATCTCATAACCAACATGATTTTTACAAAACCCCAATCTAAGTAATAAAAGTAAACTTCCCTGACGGTCTATGTGGCAAGTGGAGTAGAGTTCACCTGTTTCTGTGACCTGGGCATTGGAAGGGATAATGTGGTCAGCACCGCGTCCAGACACCTTTATTTTCCATAACTTGACTTAGGTACCCCTCAGAGCTGGGTAGACTGATGGACGTTTTACTGACTTGAACCCCGATTCGAACTAGAGACTTTCGGGTAATCAGTATAGCGCTTTATAGCTAGGCCACGCCGTCCCATAGTATAAGTAATATAAGTACTACAACTTTGCTGCCATCCTTAAACAACATTATATATTTTAACGACACCAAATCTGTACAGATAATTTCACAACCCCTAGCCAATACATGCATACTTCAAAATCACTAACCCAATCCACATTAGACACAGCCCATAATCTCAACACGATTATAGCACTCTAAATAGTTATGTCTATACACAACATAAACAATCGAAAACAGGGACGTTCTATTAAACAGCAAGTAGTCTGGATGTCAGATGAGACAGCATTCAAGATGTCAAGTTATACAGCAAGGAGGGTGTCAAGATATACAAGATGTAAGATGTTAAGCCATATAACAAGTAGGTGCCAAGTTATATAAAACGAAAAATGTGAAGTTACACAACATACAAGATGTCAAGTCATACAGCAAGGAAGGTGTCAACACAACATGCAAGATGTCAAGTCATACAGCAAGGAAGATGTCAATCTACACAACATGCAAGATGTCATGTCATACAGCAAGGAAGATGTCAATCTACACAACATGCAAGATGTCAAGTCATACAGCAAGGAAGATGTCAATGTACACAACATGCAAGATGTCAAGTCATACAGCAAGGAAGGTGTCACTCTACACAACATGCAAGATGTCAAGTCATACAGCAAGGAAGGTGTCAATCTACACAACATGCAAGATGTCAAGTCATAGAAAAAGTAAGATGTCAAGCTAGAGAACACGAAAGATGTTAAGTTAATTCAATTGCAAGATGTCATGTTATACAACACGCAAACAGGCAAGCTACAAAACATGCCAGATGTCAAGTCATACAGCATGCAAGATATCACGTTGTACAACATGAAAGATGTCAACTCATTCAACATGCCAGATATCAAGTCATACAGCATGC
This sequence comes from Physella acuta, assembly GCF_028476545.2. NCBI lineage: Eukaryota > Metazoa > Mollusca > Gastropoda > Physidae > Physella > Physella acuta. The sequence goes on from NW_026733211.1 coordinate 288,110, forward strand.
GAGATGATTATTGTCTGACGCCAAAAACCACACCCATGACGATACTGTCGCGACAAACATGAACGATTTAATTCCTTGACTGTGTCACCGGTCTGTCTGTAAAGTTGAAATGTATTTAACTAAATTAATCGCGAACCGAAAGGTCCTCTAGTTAGTTCTTAGTAGATTAAGTTTTTGTCGTAGTTGAAGTACTCATTGGAATTTTGAGCGATGATGCTCTTCTAAATTGAGTGTATATATATATATATATATATATATATATATATATATATATATATATATATATATATATATATATATATATATATATATATATATATATATATATATATATATATATATATATATATATAAAACTTAATTCCCTTCCTTAAAGGTGTGATGCAAGCATAACACAAAAATTGACCTATACTTGTGTTAGATGTATTGTAACCCCCACCCCATCCTACTATATACCATCCTATTAAAAGAGGAGGGGGCGCTAACAACTAGCTTATGATTTAAACGTGCTATTATGGTGTTAAAAGTTGTTCCCTGTAATTAAAAGCTTATTTTTACACAGTTTACAGCCATTATGATGAGGATATTTATTAGTTTAAAAAGGGAATTTTTTTTTTTAAACTTTGACGAGAACAATACAATTAGACTTAAAGTCTCTTCCTGTGATCGACAACAAAGAAGTTATACTTTCCCCCAGTTAAAAAAACAATTAAAACTCCTTTATATAAATGTGTTCAGAATGCGTTACAATGGTGGGTATCTAGGATTTGGATATCTTTCTGGGTAAGAGTTCACATGGACTGTGTGAACAAGTGGTCAAGCTGATACCGTGAACATCCCAAACATTTGATTGTGATTACCGAATATCAAGGTAATATATATATGTTCTTGTTCATAAATCCTAGGCAGGCCGATGTTTTCAGCTTGCACGTTTACACTGAATGGATACAAAAAGAGTAGCCTCCCTTACTACTCCATTCTCACCCTCCCAGTACTTCTATGAGTGAGACTTATCTCCCTTAAAACACAGCCTTGACCGACGCTTGTTTGTTGGTGTACGATGTTAAGTTCATTAGTAGTTTTTCTCATTGGCTTCAGCAGCTCAAAATCCCTACAATACACCCGCTTTTGCGCTTTTGGAATACATATATATATATATATATATATATATATATATATATATATATATATATATACATATATATATATATATATATATATATATATATATATATATATAAAGTTTGCTATCATCATTATTTAAAAACACTAGCATCACTCGTAATATTGTTAACGTAAAACACTACCCCGTAAAAATCGCGACTATCAAGTTTATGATGCACTTAAGTCCCTAAAATAGTGGGCATAAAGATGCCATCAAATTTTGTTTGAAAGCCAGACAGAGCTGGAGAAAAAATATTCAAACAGAGAAGACAGGGGTGAATTTAGTTACTCTCTAAGGCTGATGTGTGAGTCGTAGCAGGCTAAAAATGGTAAACGGAAAAAAAGTCACAGGAAAAAAAAACACAGAAAAAAAGTCACAGTTTTTGCTAGGAAAAAAAGTCACAGAAAAAAAGTCACAGTGGAAAAATTTTATCGGAAAAAAAGTCACAGAAATAAAGTCACAGAAAAAAAGTCACAAAAATCTTTTTAGAAATATTTTTATTAATTTGTTAAGAATTGTAAAATTGTGTATGTTTATTGTTGTGGGTTGTATTTTTTGATAGCATAAATTATTTATAGACGTTAAAAGGGTTATGATTTATAACAATTGTAAGTAAAAATACTCTAAGATAATTAACACAACAATCTCAAGTTTTGTTACGTATTTAGTTAAATACGCAGTAGAAAAGTTAATTATAAAAGAAATTTAGGCACATTTTGCCGTAGGCTATTCTCTGGTCGGCTTCTCCTCAGTAGGCATTGTCCGAACATATGTTGTGTTGTTGACGTTATGCGTCAACGACAGCCTTTGAACCTTGTCGGCTTTCTGTTTTGATCCTAAGTTTTGTTATGTAATGAGCGTGATACATGTGGGCAGTAAAGGTGGTTGAACTAAACATAACTATTGTTGCCATGAGTTGAGGGCAGCAAGTCAGATGAACTTACCATTTCACGGTAATTTAATGGTATTAAAAAAACACGATGAAAACCGTGGACTTTGGAGCATTCTATTAAATGCTACTAATCTTAAGTTTAAAATAATTACAATCTACATACTTCATAATAAATATTTTAAGATGAATTATAAAAATTCCTATGCGTATACAGCCTACACACATTACATTACATTTAATTAATCCTAAGTTAATTTGCACTCTCTAAATATTTAATACATAAAAGTATTATCAAATATCATGCAAATATATATTTGTGACTTTTTTTCCTGTGACTTTTTTTCCTGTGACTTTTTTTCCTGTGACTTTTTTTCCTGTGACTTTTTTTCTGTGTTTTTTTTTCCTGTGTTTTTTTTTCCTGTGACTTTTTTTCCTACAATCCTAAAAATAGCCAGTGTGAGTTACTGCATGAGGTGGTGGTTGACGGGAGAAAGTGGAAGTAAATTGATTTAATTTAGTGGGAGAATGGTTGCGTGTGGTGTATTTTTCTGTTAAAACAATATTCTGTTCAAGCCTTATTTAAACAACTTTGGTGTCTTATCCATCATCCCCGTCATTCGTCCCCGTCCCCAGCAACGCATGTGACGCAGGGTCGTACTTACCGTAAAGCTAGAGTAAGTAAGGCATAGGGGCCCAAGACAAATAGGGGCCCATTTCCTACTTTGAAAAAGTTAAAACTTTTACATTGGGATTTTAATATTTATTTTATATTTTTAAAAAATCAAATCTAAATAAAGCGTGATAATTTTTTTTTAAATTGTATTAGGTTAGTGGTTATAAGGCTGGCTGTTCCCATGAGCGCTTACTGAAGGCGTAACTCCCCCACCTCCCCCCCCCCCCCCACACAACAATTTTGCATTTTCGGTAGGGTGTCACCCCTCTCTTCCTAATATTTTAGTATTTTAACTGGATAAAACATAGTTTTGACAGTACATTTTACAATTTTTCGTCATGGTGTTACGACTAAATGGTGTTACCCGATGTGAACCACCTTTCCCTTGTGACGCAATATATTTTACTTTAGAGGGGAAGTACATCATAATACAGTACAGTATCAATACACAATTTAGACGTATAAAATACAAAAATTTACATTATTTAAAAATCCTCGCTCGCACGTAGCAATTGATTTCTCTGCTGCCCATGTTTAACTCTACGACTGGCGAAGGGGCCCATTGATAATTTGTGCATAGGGGCCCGAAAATCCTAGCTACGCCACTAATATGACGTCATCAGACGATAGCACCATCCAGATCTTGCTGCAAAAGGTTGCAAGAGCTGATGTACACGACAGCAACTGCAGCTTGCATGACCTTATCTTACCCTCCATCTTTCTTGAGGTTGTTTTTATTACCATTTCAGATATTGCCAGCAGTATAAAATCGCAGGAACACAGTGATAGGCAAAGAAGTGCTAGCACTGTGTTAAGAATTCGGAGAATTTTATGAACGGGATTTTCCGTTCTTAGAAATTACTCCTAGCTTCATTTCTATTTGAATAATCAATTGTCTTAGTCTTACATAGAACAATAAAACACAGAGGGGGAACAGTGATAGTAATATTATAATTTAGCTAAACCTACTGGTGGGAGAGTTCTTACTTAAACTGCTCGTATAGTTGGACTATTCTAGTGTACTATGGGTATTTGTTTCTAGGTGGAGAAAAGTCACCGAAAACAAGTCACAGAATAGTAGCCACAAACTTATTCTCATCTTTTCTAGAAGCGATGTCGTGAAACTAAGGGAAGGTGAGGTCAAGTGGTAGAGCATGTGCCTGCCAACCCGAAAGTTTTGAAATCGGTTGGCGGGCTTGACCGAGCCCATTCAGTTCGTATATGTACGGCTGTCGGAGAAAGTCGTCTGCCACCCCAGCCACCGTCGTCTGCCACCCCTAGTCACCCCCAGCCACCGTCGTCTGCTACCCCCAGCCACCGTCGTCTGCCACCACCGTCGTCTGCCACCCCCAGCCACCGTCGTCTGCCACCCCCAGCCACCGTCGTCTGCCACCCCCAGCCACCGTCGTCTGCCACCCCCAGCCACCGTCGTCTGCCACCCCCAGCCACCGTCGTCTGCCACCACCGTCGTCTGCCACCCCCAGCCACCGTCGTCTGCACACACCGTCGTCTAACACCCCCAGCCACCGTCGTCTGCCACCCCCAGCCACCGTCGTCTGCCACCCCCAGCCACCGTCGTCTGCCACCCCCAGCCACCGTCGTCTGCCACCCCCAGCCACCGTCGTCTGCCACCACCGTCGTCTGCCACCCCCAGCCACCGTCGTCTGCCACCCCCAGCCACCGTCGTCTGCCACCCCCAGCCACCGTCGTCTGCCACCCCCAGCCACCGTCGTCTGCCACCACCGTCGTCTGCCACCCCCAGCCACCGTCGTCTGCACACACCGTCGTCTAACACCCCCATCCACCGTCGTCTGCCACCCCCAGCCACCGTCGTCTGCCACCCCCAGCCACCGTCGTCTGCCACCCCCAGCCACCGTCGTCTGCCACCCCCAGCCTCCGTCGTCTGCCACCCCCAGCCACCGTCGTCTGCCACCCCCAGCCACCGTCGTCTGCCACCACCGTCGTCTGCCACCCCCAGCCACCGTCGTCTGCCACCACCGTCGTCTGCCACCCCCAGCCACCGTCGTCTGCCACCCCCAGCCACCGTCGTCTGCCACCCCCAGCCACCGTCGTCTGCCACCCCCAGCCACCGTCGTCTGCCACCCCCAGCCACCGTCGTCTGCCACCACCGTCGTCTGCCACCCCCAGCCACCGTCGTCTGCACACACCGTCGTCTAACACCCCCAGCCACCGTCGTCTGCCACCCCCAGCCACCGTCGTCTGCCACCCCCAGCCACCGTCGTCTGCCACCCCCAGCCACCGTCGTCTGCCACCACCGTCGTCTGCCACCCCCAGCCACCGTCGTCTGCCACCCCCAGCCACCGTCGTCTGCCACCCCCAGCCACCGTCGTCTGCCACCACCGTCGTCTGCCACCCCCAGCCACCGTCGTCTGCCACCCCCAGCCACCGTCGTCTGCCACCCCCAGCCACCGTCGTCTGCCACCCCCAGCCACCGTCGTCTGCCACCCCCAGCCACCGTCGTCTGCCACCCCCAGCCACCGTCGTCTGCTACCCCCAGCCACCGTCGTCTGCTACCCCCAGCCACCGTCGTCTGCCACCACCGTCATCTGCCACCCCCAGCCACCGTCGTCTGCCACCCCCAGCCACCACCCCCAGCCACCGTCGTCTGCCACCCCCAGCCACCGTCGTCTGCCACCCCCAGCCACCGTCTTCTGCCACACTCAACCACCGTCGTCTGCCACCCCCAGCCACCGTCGTCTGCCACCCCCAGCCACCGTCTTCTGCCACACTCAACCACCGTCGTCTGCCACCCCCAGCCACCGTCTGCCACCCCCAGCCACCACCCCCAGCCACCGTCGCCTGCCACCCCCAGCCACCACCCCCAGCCACCGTCGTCTGCCACACTCAACCACCGTCGTCTGCCACCCACGCTGACACTGTATGCCGGGCGCAAGTTCCGGGAAAACCGAAGTACTGGAACAAGAATCGCTTGACCTTTAAACTTTCTGGTCTCGTATCGCAGGCTTGTGACGAATGAGAAATGTGGAACTCAGAGGTCCTCACGTTGATTTTACAAGTACCCTTTTACAGGCAACCTTATTTTTTTTTTTGTAATGAAGTACCCTTTATTTTTAAAAAATAAGTTTTCATATTTACCTAGCTTGTGTAGCAATATTAAAAAATTTCAAGTAAAATATTTAATTATTTGGAGCTCTTGTTGTTTTAGAAAATGCGAGATTTTCAAAAACATGGAATGTGAGATGGAGTTTCTTTTAGCGGAAAAAATAAAAGAGCAGTAGTAGTGTTATAAGGGGCGAGAACTGGCGAAGGTAATGTACGTCACGAATAATCTTTTAATTCGGATCGCGGGCTTGAATGAATCCATAGGCGAATCCAAAAGCGGTAGGACTCAGTTTCTTCTTCGCCCCCTCGAAAAAATGTTACCGCCCCTCTCCCCCCCCCCCCCCCCCCCCCCCCCCCCCCGAACGAAATGAAATTTATATAATTTATATAGAAAATATATACTTTTAACAGTGTCCGCCCCCCCCCAAAGAAAGTCTACCGCCCCCCCCCCCCCCAGAAAAAATTTCAAGAGCACCCCCGGAGAAAAAAGTCTGGAAGAAACACTGGTTGGGCTTAGTGCTGACCACACTATCTCCTTGTATACCGAGGTCATTGAAACAGATAAACTCGACTTCATCTGATCCATGTGACTTGGGAACGAATGAGAAAGTGAAATCTTCAAGGTCGAATGAAGGCGCTGTTTTACAGGAAGTAAATTAGTGGGCGTGGCTGCTTGTCAGTGACCAGATTTTTTATCGTAGTTGATCGCAGCTGCCAAACTTAGAATGGACGCGTTTCCTGACAAGGATTTATTCAGGGTTGAACTTTTCTTTGGCACAGGTGGAAAGGGATGAATATTCAGTTTCCTGCCCTCATCATCCCCACCAATCTCTCCCTCCCCCTCACCTCCACCCCACACATATTCCTTCAATGTCACTGCCATTTAACATGCATGGTTTGTCACTTATTACAAACAAAACCCTGTTGTAGTCTAGTATTCAATCGTCGGTTGAATCAAAGCTACAGGATTCGATCATCTCATTATACGCGGTGTTAGGCCCAGCCCCAGGGTAGCTGGTATATCTCACACAGCTGCCACACATACACACACTCACTCACTCACACACACGGGTACACACAAGAAGACCACATGTCACCACTTAGCTTGTATAATTACCTAACCTAATAGGACAGCACTGTCGGTCGAACAACGATCACAACCCTAATTATCACCAAAATATTCCATTTTGTTCATTAAAGTACCACAGCCCCCCCCCCCCCCCCACACACACACACATAAATACGCTATAGAATTTCACAGACTTGTCTAACACCTCACAGACAATCACACACACACATACGCACACGCACACACACATACATGTACACACTTGCAGCCACAGCCCCTCCCCTTTTATTCGGGGACGAACACGCACACTCACGAACTAGTCTCACACCTCACAAACACTCACACACTAGTAGCCACTACCCCCCACCACCTAGTACACACAAACACACACATATATACACACACGCACTATATTTCCCTATCACATCCCCCGGACGCTTCTCGAAAACCAACCCATTCTTGGTCTAACCCTGACTCCCTGATAGTCATTTCACGCTAAATAACGTGGAGTAACAGGTGGCTAAATAGGATCCCCACGGGATAAGAAGCAGGGAGGGGAGGGGGGGGGCACTGATTTCAAGCTGACCTGCATGTTCCTACACCGCAAAGGGGATTGGATGCTGGAGTGGTGGGGGGGGTCGGGGGGGTCGGAAAATATATCTGGAGAAGATTCGTTGTGTGGTATGAGTTGACTTAGTGAGCAGAAAGGTATCTTTTTTATCCTTGAAACCTGGTCCCGTTTTGTCCTGACTCAAGGATATGAAAGATGAAAGACAGAGTCCCCCGCACAAATATATGTTCAGTGACTTTTGTTTAGTATGGGGGAAATATTGGTAGTGAACTGATAGAGAGGAAATGAAACCCAGATTTTTAACTGCTAAACTAATTAGATTTTGTACACTTGTATAAGTAGGTTGAATAAGGAATGTTTTTAAATCTTGAGTTGCGCAAAAGGTATATTTTCAAAAAAATATAAAATAAAGCGTGTAGTGAATTTTTTTAAATTTTACCAAATAATTTTAAATTGTTTAATCTAATATCAGTTATTAAATTTAAAATGCAAATAAACGTTTAAATAAAAATATTTGATTTAATAATTTAATAATATGTACATTTTGTATACTAAAGTGATATAAAAGAAAGATGCAATTTAAATTTTTATATATGAGTGTGTGAATGTGTGCTGCGTGGTGTGTGTCTTGATGTGTAGTGTGTTTCTTGTGTAGTAAGTAGACACAAAACTTTGAGAGAAGACGCCTTTATCCCCCCCCCCTTCCCCTCCCAGCTGGCTTGTCATAACAAACTTTTGGAGGTTTCGCGCCGCTTGAAAGAAACGACCATTTCAAGTTGATGCGGGAGGTCAGAAAACTAAAGACATGGGCAGTATTTGTTTCTACACTTATCTTGATAGATTCAGTCACTGTGAACTGACGGAGGAAAAGGGGGGGGGGGGGGGGGCGATGGTTTGGGTTTTTTGTCTTTGTGCATATATATACAAGTATATGTATATACATATATATATATATATATATATATATATATATATATATATATATATATATATATATATATATATATATATATATATATATATATATATATATATATAAATTGCCGATACGAAGTGCTATTAATATATTTTTCTGCTGTCGGAAATGAAGTAGGCTCAGGCCTTGCAATGGATTTATGGGTTGATAAGAATTAGGGTGATGCTCTAAGTTTGTAAAGGTTAGGTGATCATATTCAGATAGCGATATGTATAAAATGATAGCATTTTGTCCGACTTGTCAATATAGCAGCTTTCATATGACAGTGCTTTTGCAGCTTACCACACAACACAGTATACAACTTCTAGCATACAGCGTATTACAAATTAATATATTACATTAGTAATTAGTACATATTATAGTTTCCTGTGCTTATGGTGTAAGCTAAAAGAATGAAATTTAAATAACATTATTTTTTAAATTGCAGATAATTAAAATAAATTAGTTCACCGTGGTTTGTTTGTTTAATTGTTTCATTCCTATTTAAACTGTTTAGGTTATTGATTACAAATGTCTTTCCCATCTAAGTTTTTTTATATTTTTCTCTGCAAATGTTCGCGTGCTTGTGGAGTCGATGCACGCGCACCCGGCTAGTTCTTGCTCACATTCTCTTCATGTTCGTTTCAAAGTGTGTGCTCACTCTATGTATATCATAACGTGCATGCTATGCCTATACAGCATGCACGTTTTAAAAAGAAAAAAAAACGCATACCATTTCGTTACTCACACTACACTTCGCCTTATCCACTCTGCTCACACCCTCTCGCGCGCGCACACGTACGGCTTTAACCCCCCCCCCCCTCCCCTCCCTCCAGTCCTTCTGTAAGCGGCAGCTAGTCTGCGAGCACTGTGGTGTAGGGGTTTAAGCTTTTCTTTTCCACCGGCAGTTTTTGTAAAGGCTGCCAGCAAATTTTAAGGCCTAGGCCTCTTGGAAGTAAGTTAACAAAGTTTATACGCATTTCGCCCGTGCGGGTTTTACTACATTTAATCTGCATTCAACTTTCAGGGATTTTACACACAAAAAAAAGTTTTATTTTAAATATGCTTTTGTTTTTTTCATATTGGATTGTATGAAAAAAAAGTTTCTCTGGATACTTATTACACCAAGCAACGTTTGCGATCTTTTGTTGTTTGTTTGTTTTTTCAGAAACTTTCAAAAGGAATTTAGCAGGAAAAGATAGCGAATTTGGTGAGTCACTTAATTAACTGTAGTTTATTTCTGCGACTTATGTTTTCCGCTGATGAGGTAGCTAGGTCGGTGAGATATACGTGCAGAATCTCATCACCTTTAATTAACCTTCTGTAGTCCCAGGGGAAGCTACCGTGACAATTATAAAGGGCGGCAACTGATAAGAAAGGTGAACACAATGGATGTCTTAATATCTCACGATAATAGAACAACTAGTTCTAGTGTTATTATTGATGCACTTTACATTACAAATATATACATATTTATACATTTCGCGTTAAGATGCTATTAAATGTAAAAAGCTCTTTAATTTAATTGTAACAAACTATACAAGAATTTGAAAATAGGTAATTTTAAAAAGAAGCGAAGTTTAATAAACAATGATAAGTTCAGCTATTTTAAAATATTTTTAAAAAAACTTTAATAATTTTTTCTTAGTTTAAAGTTTAACCCACTTAGCGTTGTTAACTATTCTTGTAGCAGTTCGTTATTTGATTATTGTTAATACTTTTCCCCTGACTGTAAAGAGCAAACGTCTACTGTTATTAAACGATTTATACAAATTAAATTAATTGACAAACCCTCCAAGAAATTAAAACATTGATTGCGTTTAATCATTTTATTTTAATTTTAAACATCTTCTTTTAATAATCCAGTCTTAATCGCTTTATAATTACCTCCCCTTACATCAGCCTACCACAATAGCTGGTGCCTGGTTGCATCTTGCTGGGGAGCGTATCAATCATCGCCCCTGACGCTCTGTCTCCACCCCCTCCCCCTTCTCCCCCCCCCCCCTCACCTCATCCTATCTCCATGTTACCCACACATGGGTTGCTGTTACCTAAATTTCAGCACCGCGCGATTTACTAGCAAGTTCGCTTAAAGACAAAAAAAAAACCCGGCATTTTCTTCCGCCACAAGAACCTACACCCCCCCCCCCTCTTCCCATTATCTAATCCTCCCAATGTAAACACATCTCTAGAGGCGGTACCAACACGTGAGTTAAATATTGTCATCGCCTGCTACTGTAAAGTTCTCTTTAACGCCACGGCTTATAATCGCCGAGCTAAAACTACATCACTTCTTCCATTTTCCCTCTCTGTCTTGTTTGCATCTCACTTTTAACAGTGAACACGTTTTCGGAGTGAGTACTAACTAGTTAATGTAAACACAGCTTGTTCTTCCTCGCTTCTGTTAATTGAATTCATAATAAACATAACATTACATCTGTTTTCATGCGTGGACTTAGTAAATTTAACTGTAAGCGTTTAATCTTTCATGTTTTAAGCTAGTAAATCCCATTTTGTAAACATAATCTGTTTTCACGTGTAAAATCTCGTAAATCCCATTTTATAAATCCGTCAAGACAACTTTATTTTTCAATTTTGGTTTTAACGAAATGAGGAAAATTTAACACTTCCGATCACAAATTACTGTAAGGCTTTGTTTGTTTGTTTGTCAAAGATAAGAAAAATAGGATTTGAACCTTAGTGTTCTCAAACGTTGGGCTAATTAATCAGTACGTTGATGGCGATGTAACGACCTACAAGCTTCATTTTTAACAAACATTATGTAACTTGTAATTTTTTTTAAATGGAAACTAGACAAAAAGATGTGTAAAACCTGAATATATTCGATAGTAAACTCTAACAGGATATAACCGGAGTTGTTTAGTGTTTCTCGATAACTCAACACAAATAAATTGCATATTTCTGCTTTAAAGTGTTGCAAATCACGTGACTGTATCTCGCTAGCAAAGTTTAAGTAGACTAGAAGTCACCATATACCCGACCCCCCCCCCCCACCACCCCTTCTCATATACACACACGACTACACTCTTCACATCTATGATAGCTTTTATCTCTCTCCCCCTTCCCCTCACCGGCGTCTCTCTCCAATCTATCTTCCTCTAGTTGCAAGGTGAGAATCTGGCCGTTCTTGTAGACTTGCCGTTTCTACTTGGCTTGGTGCCGAACATCCGCAATGTTGGGCTTGTCTTGTGTGTGAGTGTGAGTGTGTGTGTGTGTGTGTGGGGGGGTGATGCTTCTGGGGGTACGCCCATGCATTCCTTTTGAAGCTATTCTTAGAATACATCTACTTCCACTCACCATACTTTTGTTGAAAAAGGAATTCCCAGTCTTTTACTTTCGGTTTTGCTGTAGTAAACTGAAATAAACTGAAATAAACACAGTTGCACGATCGTTTGGGGTAGAGTTAGAGATTCTACATTCACAAGGGCGTCGGCTTCATCTTTGGACTGGTATCTCTGTCCCAAACGCAGCCCTAATCCTACCCCAAACTAAGCCACATAATACTAATACTAGACCCTAAACCTAACCTTAAATTGTATCTAATATATACTTTCGGAACCAACGGTAGGCAAAGTAGAGTTCATCTGTTTCGTAATTGATATATGAAACGACGGTGTAAATTTTTAACCCCCAAGCCAAGTATTAACCCTAACCCTAAACCTAATTTTAATTTTATACTAACTCTTGCAATAATCCTAACAAGAATGGCAAAATAAATCTTCACAGGATACCACATTGCCTAACCAGCAAGTTTAGCATTACCTTATAATTAAATAACCTATTAGTAAATATAGTCTTTTTATTTTTGCTAAGTATACCTTGCGACTGTGAAAAGTCCCTCTAAAAATCTAAGGTTAGATCCGCCTATGATGAGTGGCAAGTTTAGTGTAAAAGGTTAAATTTAGATTAAAGAAGTATTGGTTTTAATATTTTCCAACATGATTTCAGTTATTACGGCTAATCGTTTGTTTACTGTCGGTGTTCACCACCGTGTCGGCGGACGTAGGTATCACGTGATTTAGGTCACGCGTTTGCAAGGGGTCTGTCTGAAGGTTTTTTTGTTAACGTATGAGGGAATATGCTCGGCCAGAGGCGTAGCGACCTAATTCGGCGCCCGGGGCGGACTATCAATTTTGCCCCCCCCCCCCCTCTTTCTATATATAGTTGTTCCTTTCTATGAAAAATCACCCCCCCCCCCCCCCCCCCGTTTGGAAAGGTTTGTGGCGCTTCTTTCCAGTTACTATCCTGTAACAATTTCTGTTTCGGTGTCACAAAGTTGTTAAATCAGTGTGTGAAGCCTTGTAGTCGTTTATTTTTCGTAGCTTTGACAGTGTATAAATCAGCTTAAAATGAGCTTTCAAATTAATTTCTCTACCCCTTTTGGCGCCCCTTAAGGTTGGCGCCCGGGGCTGCCGCCTCACCGGCCCTCCCCTAGCTACGCCTCTGTGCTCGACCAAACCGTTCGAAAAAGCTATCAACTGCAAGCATGAGCCATGTTAGTCATTGGTTGGATGGTTATAATTTGCAGCTAACTTCACTGTGATAAATACTTTATCGCCGCTGTTTCATGTCTTCATCAATCTTCGACATAACAACACGATTTTTTTAAAACAGTTTTTTCTTCCTTTACGTTAAATATGTGAAGCATTGTTTTAACTCTAAGCTCGATTAAATTTTGTTTTCTTTATTGTACATACTGGGACTTATTATTTATTTATTTTTTAATTTAAAAAGAACAAACAACCTCAAAACAAATTGATTTCTTGAAAAAACTAATTGAAAACATATGTAGGCCAAAATACACATTTAACAAGCTCTGATTTTCTCAAGTGAGAAAACGAACGCATTTTACAAAACAAAATTTAAAACAAAACAATAACATTATTAACCGACTATATTATATAACACTATATTATATATTTTTTTTAAATTATCTACGCCTTGACTCCTATAATGACAAGCAGCTGATGTAAGCATATATTATTATAACCTTTTTTTTTTTTTTGTTGTCTTACTTAGGGTGTTTGTTGTTTTTCAAGTTTTGTAAGTAGTGCGTAGTTAAATTATAAATAGCTGGATGTTGTTGCTTTTTTTTCTTGGTGGTATTGACATAAATGATGAGATGATGTTGGGCTAGTTTACTAGCCTTAGGTTCATGGTTAAGGTTACAGTTGGGCTTTGGTCTAATGCAAGGTTTATTTTTTTTAGGTTATGGTCAATCAGGGACAGATTTAGATTGGACTTACGTTTAAAGCTAAGATAAGTTTAGGTTTAAACTTAGAAATGTGATTTTTTTTTCATTTTTTTTTGCGTCTATGCTTTCATTTTAGGTTTGGTTTGTTGAACTAAGTTGTGTGAGATGGAGCAGTTTCAGGTTTTGATGTAGCACACAATACCTAGCAGTTCCATTGGGTAGTTTTACATCTCGTTCGAATCTTGATCATAATCCTAACACTTAACCAACCAGGGTTACCCTTGACCATCGTACCAATACAGGAGGGTCCAATCGGCCAGGCTGCTGACCTGCCGGATTAGCAGATAGATTATCGTGGTGTGTGGCAGGGTATCTAGTGATAAAGGTCAAAGGTCGTAGAGGCTGTACATACAATATACAAGGTCGTCTTGTTTGCCATGTGAGTTGAACCCTGTACTGAAATAATGTGAACCCTCCACTTAAGTGAGATGGGCCCTATACTTAAGCTAATTAAACCCTGTACTGAAATAATTTGAACCCTCTACTTACGTGAGTTGAACCCTGTACTGAAATAATTTGAACAATCTACTTAAGTGAGTTTTATCATGTACTGAAATAATTTGAACCCTCTACTTAAGTGAGTTGAACCCTGTACTGAAATAATTTGAACCCTCTACTTAAGTGAGCTTAACCATTGCTATAACGATAAACGCTAAACCCTAAATAAAAGAAAAGACTAACGCAGTTTTGTTTTAAAATGTTGGTAATCATTTGGTTGATATGAGGGAGAGGCGGGTTGGGGAGTGGGGGTTGGCTTGTTTGTCCGAAATTTGAAGCTCATTTGATAATAATTAGAAAATGCTTTGAACCCCCTCCCCTCCCACCACAAATCGTTCTTTTTTTATAAACCTAGCTAATTAATTAACACATATTATTAATCATGCCTTATTTATTTCCTAATCTGAAGTTGCCTTTTTACAACATCAATATATTGCAGTATTTATTTTAACTGAATATATGATCCAATTCTATACTTTTACCTGGAGTTAAAACGCTACATTGCAAACAAAGAAACTCGTTTCAAAACTGGGTCTTCATGATAATAAATTTATGGTAATTATTTTTTTAAGCTAGTACGCGATGGCTCTATATAAAACAGCAAGGCTGCATCTGTTGTCTCCCCTTACATCACAAACTCGCGTTTACCGTTAGCGTAATACAAAATTTAATCAAATTTATTGATTTTTTTTTCTTTTACAAAAAAAAAAAAAAAAAAAAAAAAAAAAAAAAAAAGAGGCTTCTCATACAACCGGATCACCTGTATAAATATCTTTCTATAACAGCTTCAAAAATTAGAAACCTTCCATTGCACGCCTCTTTCCATTGACAATGGACTTCTTTTTTACCTTTGCATATGCTGCACACCTTTGTGGAGTGTGTGCTATTTAAATAGTCGGGTATACCCGAAGCATTGAACCGTGGCCTGACGGTTATAAATAGAATTGGTGAAAATAAATCGATACGGGGGACAAAGGGCGGGTTACCTGAAGGCCTTAAGCCTGTGACATCTTGCAGGGAAGTAGTGAGGCACCAGTTGGTGTTTGCACAGAAATAGTACACCTCTAACCGGTCTTAGTGACTAAAACAGATTCTTTCTTTTATAAAATGTATTCAAAGTTTAATAGACATTTTAATATTTTATAAATTGGGTTTTTTTTTTTTTATCTTTCATCAAATTTTTATTGATTTTTTAAAGTGACAGTATTGACATAAAAGGTAGCTCTCACTAGATTTTATTGCAAAAGAAACATTTATCATAACATAAAATCACAATAATTGATTTATCAAAATTTATAAATTGGGTTATGTAAAGATTTCAACTAATTTGCCTGTTTTTTTGAGCGATCGTTCTGACGTTTTTAATGTTGTATGTACATTTTTTTTAAATATTTTATTTAACTTTTTTTTTTCAGAATTTTATTTTGAAAAATATTTAATTCATAAAGCAATGCAAAATGCAGAATAATACAACCATTTGGCCAATTTAGTTTGATTTAGTATATAATTTTCATTAAAAACCCAAATCTTCTAGAACCGGTTTATGCATGTTTAACTTCCAACACTTGTTATATCAAGAGTTACTTCTCTTTGTTCAGAATCGCTTCCCCTGAATTCTACCATTGACGAACACCTATAAAAACAAAAATGGCGTCAAGCAGTAATAGCGTCGCGTGTTCCTTTTTTTTTTAAGTTGACAGCCTCAAGTACATGGTACTCAAATTATATTAGCATACAGATCCTGGTTTATCGATTACTAGTTATTCAATGAACAAAAAAATATTCATAAACTGAGTGAACGGAGGGGGGAGGGGTTCGGGCGTCATCTGACTTCAGGTAGTACTCACGAGAACTTTACATGCGCATGCATTGATTTTCTTTTTTTTTAATGGAAGCTATTCTGACGAAGTCGTTTGTTCTCTGCGTTAACTTGTGTAATTGCCCCAATAAGTTCTTTACACGATTCATAACCAGTTACGAAACGTTACGTTATTGATGTGTATTTTAAAAACGTAAATATTCTTTCACTAGATAGCCCATGCGGCAGAGGAAGTAGAGCTCATCTGTTTCGCTTACCTAGGTTTAAGATGGGATATTGTGATCAGCACTACGATTAGACGTCTTTACTTTTCGTTAATATAGCCAGGTACCCATCTGGGCTGAGTAGCTCAGGGAGCTCAGTCGACATGAGTAGTTAGTAGTTGGTGTTTACTTTATAAAGGCCTGCGCTACTTCGTCATGAATAGATGGTCATGTTGTGAGTTAAAAGCACATGTAATCCTTCAGTCTTTACCGTGTTGATATAGGTTTTTTCAAGTATTATTTGTAAATGGGCCATTCATACAAATAAATAATTCAATGTTTTATATTGATGTTACATGGCCAAGTTTATGTGTTATTTTTAAGTTTACGGTCGAGTTATGGAACAAGTTTAGAATAAGGTTTTGGTTTAGCGCTAGGCTTGATTTAAAGTAAGGATTGGGGAGTTAGGCATCTATTAGGTTTGGTTTATTAATTGGTCATGTTTGAGCGTCAAGCTTAGCTTTGGGTTTTTTATATAGCTCTAGATTTTAGGTTTAGCAATAGTTTAAGAGTTACGGTTATACTTCTTCTTCTTCGCTCTTTATTTTAATGTTGGAAGAGATCCCCTCCAATACAATTAAGTAAACGTGTCAACTGGTTATACGCCATTTAGGCCATTGACTCCGATTTCAGCCTGCTTTTCTTTTTGGATTTGCTTCCATAGCCTTTGTCCAACCAAGAACAAACTACAAGGCAGCAGTTGTTTGATTTTGGATGCTTAGCTTTGGGTTTTGATATATCTCTAGATTTATGTTTAGCAATAGGTTAAGAGTTACGATTATGAAAGTGGCTTAAATTTGAATTAGATAATGAGGTTTAGGCTAAGGGGTGATTTGAGGGTGGTTACAAATTTACGATAGTTGTAATGTAGGTTTGTGTTAAACAGAAAAATAAACGTCGTAATAGATTGTAGACTACGATTTCGGCTGAATTCGCTTTGTGTAGCTATAGCAAAAGTGAAAACAGTCCGCAAGGGATAAATTAGGTGTTAATAAGTGCATTTAATGGAACACGAATCAGAAAAAAAAATGGATTATTACGAGGAAATTCAATGGATTAGTGCAATTATAAATATCGGATTTTTCTCGATTCTTTTTTGTTTTCTATAGCCCCTATTACTAGATGGCACCCCCCCCCCCCCCCCCCACACACACACCCATTCAAACTCAATGGTTACACCGCTGTTGGCGTCAGTCTTAATTTAATTACTCCGCGCACGGAATTAGCGGTTTGGGAGGCTAAAAGGGAGACAATGCAGGGTTTTTTAAAATTAAATACAGTTGTCCCTCTTTTCGCCCAATTACCATTGAATTAACTAATGTTAATTAAATTCGATGTATTCGGTAATTTAAAAAACATAATTTTGACATTTTTGTATATTATTGCTCTTGTCTTTGATGTAAAATAAGAAATACAGGAAGCGAAATTAAAAAAAAATTGATTAGGAAATTTCCTGGCATGAAGTGGAAGACAAAGATTAAGTTAATAGCACTTATGGAGGCGGGATGGTCAAGTGGTAGAGCTCATGTTCCACGTTTCAGCTAAGGTCAGGCGCACGCCCCGTATCACACATTTATACGGGCTATAGTTATCCGTTATGTGGACGTTATTCATTGGCATACAGAACTTTCAAACGGGAGATTAGGAAATAATGAATTCACTATCTTCTGTCTTATCCCTAGGCCTAAAAACATCACAATATCCCTATCCCAACCGTGTCTCTAGGATTCATTTATATCACTAGTCCATTTGGAACATTTTATATATCCTGTCCTTACCTCTAGCATCTAACTCTAACTTATAACATCAACACTAACAACTAATATTTCTAGGCTTTACATTTACATTAACCAACCCATATCTCTAGGCCTTACATTCAATTTAACCAACCCATATCTCTAGGCTTAACATTCACATTAACCAACCCATATCTCTAGGCCTAACATTCACATCAACCAACTCATATCTCTAGGCCTAACATTCACATCAACCAACCCATATCTCTAGGCCTAACATTCACATCAACCAACCCATATCTCTAGGCCTAACATTCACATCAACCAACCCATATCTCTAGGCCTAACATTCACATCAACCAACTCATATCTCTAGGCCTAACATTCACATCAACCAACCCATATCTCTAGGCCTAACATTCGCACTAACCAACCCATATCTCTAGGCCTAACATTCACATTAACCAACCCATATCTTTAGGCCTAACATTCACACTAACTAACCCATATCTTTAGGCCTAACATTCACACTAACCAACCTATATCTCTAGGCCTAACATTCACATCAACCAACCTATATCTCTACCATGTTTCATAAATACAAACCGAACGTTTCATAACTCTATTCAAAACATCCCTAGCTCCTAACGGTGTGCAATTTTCCCTTGAAACTTATGCTACCAAAATTCCTTACCAATAGCCATCGCAATCAATACGTTATATTTTTATCTATTTTCTTCACTACCCCAAACACACGCAAATCATTAATCTTAGCCAGAGGCGTAGCGAGGGGGGGGGTGCGGCCCCGTCCGCAACGGGTGACACCATTTAGGGGGGTGACATCAAGGCAAAAAATAGCAAAATATATAGAGAAAAACTTGAGGGAGGGGGGGGGGGTGCAAATCGAAAGTTTGAGTGGGGGGGTGCAAATCGAAAATTTGAATGCTTGTCCCCGGGAATGGTCGCTACGCCTCTGGGGGGTGACACCATTAAGTGCCGCACCGGGTGACACCCGACCTCGCTACGCCACTGATCTTAGCCTCATTCACTATCCCCATACTACCAATATTTGTAATATCCTAAGCCAACACTTTCCTAAACCCTAACCTCTGACATAATCCCCAAACAACCGCAACCACTACCTCAACCACCCCACACTATCGTGATCCAACCACTGTGATGAACCAACCCAAAGCATACCCAGCTACGACTGTTTCAAGCCTGGATTTAAGTACTGTCTGTCAGTCGTATTTTATCGCCCACTGTAT
Source organism: Physella acuta (assembly GCF_028476545.2). NCBI lineage: Eukaryota > Metazoa > Mollusca > Gastropoda > Physidae > Physella > Physella acuta. The sequence goes on from NW_026733211.1 coordinate 307,378, forward strand.
GTTTTTGTTTACTTGAAGGCACATTTGGTCTAACTACCATATTGTGGGCGGTCAGCTAAAAATAGCCGCTTTCTAAATAAGACAACATTCTGCGCATGTGCTAGGTTGGCAACATATTAAAGGGAAGCTACCCGTGTCATCTTACTTTATTTTTTTTTAAAGTTAAAGTAAACCTCGCAAGTTAATCAACGACAGATTACGGTACTTAAAAACTGTGTTTTTTCCCTTTCATAAAACGTTCTTACTTCCCTTGCATCGTTTTGCCTCGAGATCAAAAGGCATGCAACCATAAACACACGCTTTAAGTTAAAATTGCTTACTAACAAGGATTGCAATATTTTATTGCTGAGTTAAAGAACATTAATATTTATTACAATAAATATTTTTGTATCGTCTCCCTTGAAATGGAGAAATTTGTTCATGTTAATCTCATGGGGTTTTTCCAGTTCTCGGCCATTAGACTGTTCGTATACAATGTATTCCCATGGGTCACGCTGTTTTGTCCAAATAGTTTCATTATTCTATAGATAAGCCGTCCATTGTTTGTATTTTTTTCTCTAAATGGAAGAGGAATGAGGGAGGGGGGGTTATGGTATTATACGAGAGGAACACACGAAACGTTATTTTGACTTAGATATTCATCAGATATCTTTTTTTTTCTTGCGTTACTGGGTTAACTTTGTCGATATATGTTTTGTCTGTTAGACAGCCTTGTGCATCCACCCGTTATCTACGCCTCAGGGGTCTCCAAACTTTTCAGTCCGAGGGCTGCATTAACTATTAAATTTTAGTTCGGGGGCCAGTTTCTTTTAGGCATGTCTTTGATTTTTCTGGGCAAAGTTCCTCAGCCATCACCAACAAACGAATTTTCCTTGGATAAAATGATATCCTCGGGCCGGATGAGAGGACTTCGCGGGCCGCATCCGGCCCGCGGGCCGTAGTTTGGAGACCCCTGATCTACGCAATACCTACATGCCAGTAGGCTACCTAATACTTTGTCTATACTATATCCATTATTTATTCCATTGCTTATCCTTGACCATGCTCATTAAAGTATACTTACATATATTTACAATCATCCATCATCTTATCTTATCGTCTTTTTCATTATTCTTTCTGTTGATATTATGCTCCTTTTTATCACTTTGTCTTGTTTATTGCGTCATCTGTGGCCGAGAAAAAAAAATCTGATTCCGCTGGTTTGGTTACATTAAGATTTTAGTTAAATATTTTGAGGATGGAACCATTATAGGTTTAGAGAGATAAAAATTAATGAAGATCTTACGTTAGAAAATCATCCTTGCGATTGTTTATCCTGTGATGATTGTAAACAAAAAGCTCTAAAATAGGAAGTAATGCGTAAGCTTCGGGGCAAACTGGAATCCTTTCAGTCCCCCACAATGGCATGTTTTAGCTGTCTCGTTATTGGCCTCTCTATAATAACGTGAAATTGCTACCCTTAATACTTTTTTTAAAGGGTGACGTTTATCAGGGGCTTTACTGTGATGTAGGACTGATCACATTCCGGCAAATCGGAGTTAAGGTTCTTTCATTATCGAGTCTTTACGCATGCTCTCCCTTCGTTTCCTCAGTAAGCTTTGGACATAAGAGAAAATAAGGGGAGATAATATTGATTTTTTTTAAACCTAATTCTTATTACCCTTTCTGCTAAGCGTAATTTTCTTATATATTCTTATATTTAATCGTGTTTGGGATAGCGAAAAAGGGCTCACATTATTTTCCCCAATATTCAATAATTTATTACGCTACACGATCAGTCGGTTGCTATATATAGAAACATCCTTGTCCATGATGGGATTTCTGAGGGAAAAACTACGTTAGATGTGAAGACCCCTTAAGACGAAATGCAAATCGCGCATTATAAAATACATCTGCGACGTATTATTGCCCGCACTTCTCCAGTAAAGATGGGGTTAAAATATTAGGGAAAAGTTAAAAACAGCTCATTGTGTAAACTATAATTGGTGCCCAGAGTTAGAATACATCAATTTCCAACATAACAAAATAACATTAAAAAAGAATAATTAATGGTTCTCTATTGGGATAAAATTGGGTAGGTGGATGGGCCATATGTACATAATGAATGATGTTTAAAAAAAAACAGGATGTGGATTTTTGTACCTTACAACGATATTGACTTCTTTTTGTTATCTACACATTACACACACACAACACACATCTTATATTGATCAATTAGTAAACATATGTTTAAATTTTAAACTTAGTGATATCGTGTTGGTAGCCTGTGTGCATATGTATTTATATGTATATACAATGTACACTTAATCATAATACATACATGTATATATATATATATATATATATATATATATATATATATATATATATATATATATATATATATAATACAAACTCATGTGAAAACAAAGTACCATGCATCAGCATCTTAACAGCTGGCTAAAGTAAACATAGCAACACCCTGTGATTAGAGAATGTGTGATGTTGTTGTGTCATGAGCGTAGACTTGGGGGTTCATTGAGGAGGGGGAGGGGGAGAGTGGCTTCCTATACAAACAGGTGGTATACGAGGTTTTTACTTTCGGTGGAACATTGAGCCTTAGTGATGGGTAGTAGATTTTGTTATGTTGAACGTCGCTTCGATTACAGATCAATATTTTCAAACAACACGTCCCATGTTGACTCACACGGCGGAAACAAAACGATTATATAAGCGTGTGGCCCGTTGATGCAGCAGTAGCAGGAATATGATTACAATATTGACCAGAGCAATAATACACTAGAGGTCTAGAGAGAGTTGTCCTTGCTTAACTAAAGCCTCTCCTGATCAAATGGGACAAGTTGTGTCCCTTGTTGATCTATCGCTGCCAGATACTTGGATAGGTTTCATTTGGCTCATCATGATCGGTTTACTTGTGTTTAACGTATTTGCGTCGTGTGCATCTGTAAGTATATATATATATATGTATTTATATATATATATATATATATATATATATATATATATATATATATATATATATATATATATATATATGATTATTATTCTTTGTTGATGTGTGCTGACCACATTATCCCTTTACATGCCTAGGTCACTGAAATAGATGAACTCTACTTCATCAGCCCCACTTGTCTTGGGCACGAACGGGAAAAGATAGTGAATAAGTGAATTTACACCACTTTCAGTGGCTATGCCCTGACACAGACCTAGAGAAAACAAGACCATGGCCCTGATAGTGCGATACACTATGGACACGATGGGCTACTATAATCTTTTAATAAATCGAATATTCAGCGCCCTGGCGGGGGGGGGGGAGGGGCAATTCGACTAAATTGTATTGGGCGCGTCCTATGACGCCTCGAAAACGGCAGATTTTGCACCCCGGGCTAACCCGTGAGCATTATAGCGGATATGTTTGTTTTAAAATGTTCGATTCACTACGGACACGATAGGCTACTATAATCGTTCACTAAATCGAACAAGGCTGGTAATACGCGGCACTACGGCCGAGAGCGATTGGGTGCCCCGTGCTCCCGCGAGAGCAATATAGCGCCTCCATTAGTTTTAAAAAGCACCATACAATAGGGACTATTAGGGACAAAGTGACACATGACCTTCGATGACTAAACGGAACTAGCGGTCGTACCCAGCGCCCTGCGGTTGTGTAACCGGTGGCTCCCAAGAGGGCCCAGTGACGCACTTCGTACCTGGGCGGTAGCCGATGTGTGTTCTACCTGACTGTTGCTGAGGGGGATTAATGTACTCTCAAGACTTTCATTCAACACGACCTGTGGTGTATGGGCAGTAGCGTGGACAAACCCGCGTCCCAACTGCCATGATCCAAGAAATACAGTGCCTTCATTGCCCATAATTAAATAACTCAGTTTTAGAAAACAAGGTCACGCGTCAAAAAGTACACTGTTGGTAATGCGTTAAGTTTTCTTAGACAAGTAAAACTTCTAAAAATAAGGATTAATAACATGCGTAGAACCCCTCGAATGACGCAATGTGCGTTTGTTCTTATATGATTCATTCAGAAGTTATCACGCGCCTAAAATAACGATTGGTAGCGCATTGATGAAATCTTCTTTAAAATTTGCGTCAGCCTTTCTTCTGAGACCGCATCAACACACGGGAGACGGGTAAGCTAATACTGTATAAAGCTATTTCAGCCTACAACATATTTCAGTTGACCAGAGTTCAAACCAAAAAAAAAAATATTTGAGTATAGAACCACTTCTTCTGTAACATTTTAAGCCTCTTATGACTGACCATCCGTGGTTTTGTGCTTTCTTTATCTTCTTAATATTCAGTACTTAATATTCATTTGTTTCGGGCCGGAGCGGACGAAATTTTCCGGAGGTCGGGAGGGGGTCGGATACTGGTAAAGCTATATATTTTCTATATAAATTCGTTATGGGGAGGGGCGGTAGCCGTGCTTCAGGGTTGGGGTGTGGGTGGGATTAGAACTATGGTATTTTAATTAACATTCACATTCAGCACTTCTGAACATGATACAATTACAAACGAATACGGAAGACAATGTATGGTACATTCTTACATGAAATCACAACCCATCTTGTTATCCTGAGATAAATACTTCTGTCCACCTTCCTGTGTCGTATAGATATAAACCCCAGTGTCAATCCCTTGTAAGCCTGACGGTCTATAGGGCAAGTAGAGTTCACCTGTTTCTGTCACCCCGCATATAAAGGGACAGTGTGCTTAGCACTATGTCCAGGCGCTTTTACTTTCCCTAACGTGAGCTGGGCACCCATCCGAGCTGGGTTGACTCATGTACAGTCTACTGACTTGAACCCGGATTCCAACTCGAGACTTACGGGTTAGCAGGCTTACTCTCTACCGCTAGACCACTCCGTCTCTGCGTACCCTAGTACCTAATGTCAAATTGTACACCATGTTTGGTTGTGGACCCACACCTGACCTAAACCTGACCTCACCCCACCACCTCTAACAAAAGCCCCAACCTATACCAACTCACGTTCATGTCACCTGTATTTATATTTGCCCATAGGCCGGAACCATATTGTAGTCTAACTGCTCATTATCAAAGTGTTTGGTTGTAGGGAACTATTTTATAATTGCTTTACACTCAACGTTTCTTTCAGACATTTTCTACGGGGAGGGGGCGGTGGGCTGACATTGAAATATTATTTTTCTATATAAATTATTTATTTTTTTAATTTCCTGCGTGGGAGGGGGGCGGTGGATGTGATGCCTGAAAGAAATACTATTTACATTTACAAAATACTCCAGATTAAAAATGAGCACAGTGTAGGGATGTCAACTGATTTTGAGTTTTCGAAATTATTTCAATTACTACATGATATAATTTTCATGTTGTGTTTTTAAACATCTGTAACGGAATTGTAAATTCATACACGCATTTAATGTTGAAAATGTTGAGACTTGAATTTTTTTAAATAAATATTTAAGTTATTTTTATTGCCTACAAACGAACTATTTTCCCCATACAATGTAAAACCCGTTACTCATTAATTATTTTGTGATTTAAAATGTAATATGAGATCATTGTTTTTAAAGACAAATAGCCAATACTGTTGACATCTGGTGGACCATGAAGTATATTGAAGTGTAGTTTCACTAAACATTCAAATAACTATTCTGTTTTTTAAAGCATATAGTTATACTACTATAGGGAAGAAGATATTGGAGTAGAGTTGTCGAACATTAACAGGGGAAGTAATCCGTTAAAGTAAAAGTAGAGTTACCGAAATTTATATGTAAAATTTAAGTTTCATGTCTGTTGAATTATAACCTAAACATTTGTGCTATATTTAGTAGGATCCTCTGGTGAGGTGTGGAGGTATACCTGATTGTGAGTTGGTGGGGTGGGGGGAGGGAGGAGGATTGCATTATTATTAGATTATGCTTTCTAGATCTTACTTAACTTCCATAGTATCTAAAACTATCTATTTTATAGGCTCTTTACCTTTATGATTGATAAGTTGCTTAGGGGAGGGGGGGGGGGATTAATCGAAAATCTAAACTTAAAAAAGTGTTTTACTTCATGCAGTTTTAAAAATTTTTCGCATAAAAAATTTATTTTGCTAAAATACTATTAAAATATAGATTCTAGACTTTTTCATTATGCCCACACTGGTACTGCACCATTGATTGGTCCAAAAACAACACAAATAGATCTAGTAATTTATGTTATTGTGATAATTTAATCATACCACAATTTATCAACATTGCTAATTAAAGTTTATTATATTATTATGACCTATATTTCAACAAATTTTTTTAAAGTTATAAGTCTAACTATACAGTTTCTTTAATTTTCAAATCCAGTGATTTTATTCTATTCTATCAATTAAAGATGACTTTTCAGATATATTTCAATTTAAATATTTTTTTTCATTTGCAGATCTAAAAAAAAACTACTTTAGGACAAGGGATTTAAAAATTTAATACCAGGAGTTTAGATTCTGAAGAAAAGGACGTCATAATGGCGCCCTATATAAAACAAGCATCTTTGTACTTATGTAAGTAGCATTGAAGAATGTGCTATTCAATATTCTAGAAAAGCAATCTCACTTGGAGCAAACATAGCAACACTTAAATTTGCTAGACATCTGTTTACATAGTTATTTTGGTACCCTTGACATCATTAGTTAAAAGATAATAAAAGTTTATATTTTCTGATTACATACCCCGAAACCCATAACAAAAGTCAATGTGTTTACACTTATAACAATGAGAATTGACATCTTTGAATGGTTTGAACTTCTTTTAATTTCTATGCCATTTCTAATTTAATACAAATTGTTATAAAAAAACAAAATTATTTTTAATTGCATTTATAATAGTAATACAATTCATAGTTGAAAGGACAATATTTTTTTATTTTCAATCCAATTCCTTAATGTGTACTATTTTAAATGAATGTTCCATGGCCTTACCAATGCCTCAGCTCTTTTCCATGTTTTTTACACCATACCATACAATAGTTACACTAACTCAGAAGTCTAGAGAGATTGTAAATTACAGCTGAGGCATCTGGTTATTCAAAACTCGCTTCCCATGTTTTGTGACCTGACCCAATGACAATTATCCAATGACCTTTCAGACTATGGGGCCGTTTCTTTATTTAAACTATATATATATGCTAAAGATCATCTAAAGAACTCACTTCTGCAGTTAACTAATATACTCAATGCTGACCAAGTTATATAACCTGTTTTAGAAAGAAATTTGTTTTAATTTTTTTACATTAAAAAACTGTAACATTTACATTTAGGATTTATCTAGCTAGTGATCATATAATGTCATATAAGCACATGATCATGTGAGCTCTGCTTCGAAGAATGAAATAAATGAAAAATTAGCCAAGGTATTGAATTTAAATATAGATCAACTAAGAATTAATACTCAGTTAATTAATCATCACCATTATCACTCCCCTTCATCCCTACTGTGGTATGGGCTGCCAGCCAAAGATCTCCAAAGAGTCCTCTGTCTTGTGCCATTTTCTCAACCTGACTCTAGGTGTAGCCCTTCTTTGTAGTTTCCTCTTCAAGGTTTCTTCACCAGATGTTTCTTGGTGATAGTTAATACAGCATACAAATTCCCTGTTGGCATTTAGATTCTATATTTACTGAGCTAGGATTCCTCATCTAAAACCACCAATAATTGTAATTACTAAAGTATATAGTCTTCAATACTAAATAATAACATATGTTTCAATGAAGGTGGGCATTGTTTGTGGGGAGCTCCAATTAAAAAAAAAAAACTTTAGCCTGAGATTAGAATACTACCACCCCCTCCCACCCACCCACTTTTGATAAAACAGTATACATAATTATTTGGGAGTATGTGCTATGTAAGTGTTCAATTACGCCACACCAAACATGAATTAAAACACACCACTCTTTATGTGTCAATCAAGTTTTCATTGGGAAAATACAGCTAATTTCAAATAATAATTATTATTATTAATTTCCACAGTTGCATTCCTCATCATCAACATTTCACAGACTCTTGTGTCAGGCAATGTCTTCACATTAGAGCCAAAAGATAATTACTTTGTAAGCAAAACTGACCCTGTACAAATCACCTGCCAGGCAAAAAATGTGCATGATATCACATTCGAATGCTTCTCAAAACGAATCCCAGAAACGTCTATAGAGAAAGGAAATGACGAAACTGTGCCAGATGACGAGGTTCAAGCCAGCATTATTGTCACGTATGCCGATGTGACAAGTAACGGGCAAACAATAACGTGTGAGTGCATTGCTGTAGGCCCAGCTGAGGAGATCTTAGGTCGCAGCAAACCAGCGACCGTTAATGCATTTGGTAAGCAAATATTCAGTGAAATACAGGTTTAATTAAACTTAGCATGGAGTTAATAAACAGTCAGTGGAATTTTTAAAAGCAGTGGGATGAAATAAATATTTAGTGGGATTTGTTTTAATAAACCAAAATGCTGTGAGACTTTAAAATTTGTTCATTGTTTTTGTAATTTGTCAGGGGAATTTTTTTTAAATAATGGCAATGTTATAAAAAAATAACCTGATATTTAATAAGATACATGTCTTAATGTTATTGATGAAGATCCTAACAAAGGGAGGATATTCTTGAGATGTTTTATTTTCTCATATATATATATATATATATATATATATATACTAGCCGTCCCGGCCAGGCCCTGCTCTGGCTTCTGTGAAAAACCTTTCCGTTAAAGACCATTACCTGTGTGTTTAGTAATCATCATAAACCCGGCATTGCCCACCCAAACCACAACCAACCAAAACAACAAAACGCAAACATAACGCTAACACAATTAGAAATACAAACGAAAACAAAAACCTAACAACAAACCCAACCACAACCACAAACACCAATACAAACACAAAGAAAAAACAAACGAAAACAAAAACCTAACAACAAACCCAACCACAAACACCAATACCAAAAAAAAAACAACGAAAAAGCAAACGAAAACAAACCAAATCCAAACGCAAAACCAACCAAAAACACAAATACAAACCCAAACAAAAAAAAAACACAAACAAAAACGAAAAAAGAAAGAACAAAAACGAACCAAATCAAAACGCAACCACTAACGCAAACCCACCTAAACACAAAGAAAACACTAACGCGAACATAAACGCCCGGGGCAGAATCGCCTGTTTTAGCTTAATAAACGACTATAGTACCCCAACTTATTCATAGTTTTTGCACTCACTTAAACGAACGCGCCTGTTTCAATTTAATGAACAATTATAATACTCCAAGCTTATCCGTAAAATACCTAAAACATTTGCACTTGATCAATCCCCGCTAATTATGTAATTATTTTTTTCCCAACACCAAAACAAAGTAATTAAAAAGTAAATGCTTTTCAACTAATGCAATGATTTCATAAAGGGAAGTAATTGTGTTTTGCCTAATTTATCAAAGGGAAGTAAGCGCTATAGGACTAAATAAAAACATAATTAGAATTTTTGTAAAAGATGATATTTTTTTTAAAACTTGTGTTTAATGAACATGCCGACAATTATTACTATAATTTGAAAAATGAAAATGATTTCCCAACACTTTTAATAGTAATTTTTTAACTCATAAATTTAGACAAACGCGCACGATAATTGATCTAACACTTAAATCCGTAGAAATGCCAACGACAAACATATGCGTTACAGAATTGAGCTTTATATATTAGATATATATATATATATATATATATATATATATATTGCGACAGGCTGACACAGATATTTTAAGAGGATTTCATCAATGCATTATGAAGAGTGTATTTTTAGACTTGTTTTCTAAAACTGATTTAAGTGTAAACAGCCCTGGCACTATAATAGATCTTAAATGTTGGGGTAGGTGTTGGTTCACACTCCGGCCCAGTCATCCTTGGGTGTGCCTGTATGAACACCTTCAGTGTACATTAATCACACTTCGTAATAGTGAGATAGATTTAATCATTGAATGTCGTGTGCCACCTTGTCCCTATTTAAGGCATACATGCTTGATTCAATTTAAAGAATGGTAGAGTGACCCATCATGTATCACACTGTGTAAAACAAACATAGGTGCCATGGTACTGGCTGCTTTATCATTGTGAAACATCGGACTGGGGGCTGTGGGTTTTATAGAACATTGTTATATAATACATCATTTAATTACCTCTATTCCAATTTTGCAAAGTTTTGTGTTTTTGTTTTCTGTTTTATGGGGTTTTTGGTTGAAAAGTGACAAGGTAGATTTTGAAACACACATACTACACATACACATATAACACAAAAAAGGGGGATTTTTTATTATTAAGATGACTAAAATTCATGCAAATATTCAACAGATGATGATAACGTATTTATTAAAAGACAACCCCAAGACGCAACAGTTAATGAAGGAGAAAATGTCCGCTTTGATTGTGGAATTACAGAAACAAAGCAGATTACACGTGTAATTATTCTTGTTGGAATTCTATTAAGTTTTTAATATAAACTTTGTAAGTCAGGCTTTTAATGAAGAGTATATTTTCATATATTTTACTACAAAAATTATTTTCAGTTTTTATGGCGGAGACAGAGATCTTGGATTAAACCTACTGAAGAGAGAATTTCTGTAGCAGAGAACGGTTCTTTGACCATCTCAGAGGTAACGAAAGCTGATTCTGGACCTTATTTCTGTACCGTAAGGATCGGTAACAAGAGACTAGACAGTACAAGTGCCACGTTAACTGTTGCAGGTAACTGTGAGAGTAGGCTAGATCTATTTCTCCCCACATACTAACTGGGTTGCAAGGGTATTAAAAATTACTAATGTATGTTTCATACGAGTGTCTGATCAGTGGTGTAGCCTGGAATTGGTCATGGGAGAGAGGAGGGGGGCTTTTTAAAAATTGTCATATATATATATATGTATATATATATATAGAGAGAGAGATAAAGAAAGGGGGGGGGGAATATGTAGAGCTTTAAACTTGTTGATTATATGTCATTTAACATTTTTATTAGCAACCATAAATTGACACAAGTGGTAGACAAGTTTCATTTTGTGTGTGTGTGTGGGGGGGGGGGGTCATGAGACGTTAAATCCACCACCCAACAATTTCCCCTTTACTACTGTGTCTAAAACTCTAAAATCTTTTTAAAGTGGCCTGTTAGTGTACTGGTAGAAACATTTATTTGATATGATATAACTTGCTAGTGTTAATGTTAAACCTAACCTTAATCAAAATTCAAACCTTAGTTCATACATCATGACCCTAAACCTAATTAAGACTTTACCTAACACTAACTTGATCTTACAATGCATCCTATATTTCAACTCTCCTACCTTTGCGAAAATGCCCTGCTCTACATTAGATAGGTGATATATATCAAAGGCAACAATGTGGGGAGTCATGTTGAGTAATAGGAAACAGTGGTGAGAAGGGGGAATACTCATCAACAAAAAATCATTTTCTTTTTTATCTGTCTCAAATAATTCTGAACTTTTGCAGTCATTAAAACATGATATTGTTCAAGATTTGATATCGATGAAACACTCTGTGTAGAAAATGAAGCCTTATTTATATGACATAAATTTTAAATATCATATTGATGAGGTATTGGAAAGGCGTAGTGAGAAGTGGGACATTCAGGAGGAGATTACTCTCATTGAAGAAGATAATTGAATCGAATCAAATCATTGATACAAAAAATATTGAACAAATTAAATTCATTTATTGATAATACCATTTTATTTTGTACTTTGACTAAAATTTGTGAATATTCCATTTTCCAAAAACTTTTTCCAAAAGTTTTAATTCTAGCTGTTCCTTTGATTCTGTGTGGTACCAAAAGTTCCTTAATCTAAGTTTCATCATGGATATGTGGATTTTACAAATATTACTCCTCATTTCAATGACATTTTTCCTTAGGCATTCCACTTCATAATCCCAAACTCTCACTCAACAAGAATCCAATAAAACATAGTTTTAAACTTTTTGTGCCTAACTCAATTAATGCATAACTGGATGGCTGGATGTTCTAATAATCAAAAATTGTAAAAATCATCAAAATATGGCTTTAACGGTCCACAAACTATTCTGGCTAGTGGCTGTGTTTTTCAGATGTTTGAAACTGTTCACTGCTGTTGTGCACATTGTTTTCTCAGGCCAAGTCTAGTTTGGTCCTGTTGTATGTAACTGGCTTGTCATTACATGTTCGAGCATTTGTATAAAAATGTCTTAAACTTAAACTTTCACAAACTGCTTACCATTCATTCAAAGAATGGGTAAGCCCGGGTGGCGTATCTCTTGTTGTAAATAAATTTTCTTTTTTCTAAAACAAACGCATTACAGGTGGTAGGAAAGTCCCAACGGCAGAAACTATGCAGCAAAGAGCTGTCAGTTCTCTCCTTTGTTACACCTTTTTTCCCCACTTGCTCTGCCTCTTTTTGAAACAAGACTTTTGGGGTCTGATAGGCTCATGTCAGGCCTGTTTCATTGAAATTGTTTAGAAGAAATGGAGTTTCAAGATTTCCCACTTCTCACAAAAGCTGTAGTATGTGACATAAAAAAATTAAAATCTTCATAGTAACTAGCCCAAAAATATAAACGTAATTCAGTCACATTATTA